>NC_084573.2:23332500-23347500 GCF_033978685.3 Nerophis lumbriciformis
TTAGATAAAACTGTTTTGAGCAATGAAATGACGTGCATTCAAGTAAAACATTAAAAAGCAAAGCGCTATACAAGTATAACCTATTTATTTATTTAAACCAAATACCTGTATGACATTCTGACAATAACATTGCATTTGTGACTTTTTCAATGCTAATTTTAATTATCTACACAAGTAATTTACTGTGATTAGTCAAAATGCAAAAATATGATTAATTTTGATTAAAAATTGTATGGTTACACAAGATTGTTTTTGATACAATCCCTTCTGGGAGTCTGGTAGAGTTGAGGTGTCAGAGTCATTAAAGCGTTAAAATAAGTCATATATGTATATATATATATTTTTTTAATTATTATTTTTTATTTTTTATTTTTTTATTTTTTTTGCTTTCAACGCTTAAATATCAAGATCAACTTCATATCTATCCGTTGACATAAAGCTGAAATTGTGCTTATGTTTTATGCACTTTTTTTGTCAAAGAAATCCCATTTTTATGACGAAAAACACAAAAAATGCAATTTTGTTTCTCAAAAAATGTTCAAAGTGGAATATTTCATTTGAAGTAATCGAATAGGTAAAACATTCATAACAACATTGCTCTAGAAATCTATATTGTTTTTTGAACAATGACAGTTAAAACAAATTCAATTAAATGTCTTGGGTATGCAAAAAGGCCTCACTCATAAAAGTATTTTCCATATATCAATACATATTATTTTTTACTTTCAACGCTAGACCTGTCTGTCGATTACACGTTTTTATTATTGTTTATGTTTTTGTATATTTTTGGAAGGTTTTTTGGTCAGAGAAAACCTTGTTTTATTTATTTGGCAAAATCCATCCATCCATCCATTTTCTACCGCTTATCCCTTTGGGGGTCGCGGGGGGTGCTGGAGCCTATCTCAGCTGCATTCGGGCGTACACCATAGACAAATCGCCACCTCATCACAGGGCCAACACAGATAGACAGACACTATTCACACTCACATTCACACACTAGGGCCAATTTAGTGTTTTTGGAGGTGGGAGGAAGCCGGAGTACCCGGAGGGAACCCACGCAGTCACGGGGAGAACATGCAAACTCCACACAGAAAGATCCCGAGCGCAGGTTCGAACACAGGACCTTCGTATTGTGAGAGAGACGCACTAACCCCTGTTCCACCGTGCTGCCCTATTTGGCAAAATATAAATATGCAATTTTAATTTAATTTCACCTGTTTGCTCTTTTATTTGTATTCCTCTTTTTATGTTTTTCTTTGTAATAGTAGTTTTAAAATGTGCCACAGGCTTTTAAAAGATTAGCTGCGTGCTTAAATGGCCCTTGGGCCACACTTTGGACAACCCTGAACTAACAGAATCACCAAATAAATATCTGTTCTAGAGTCGAGCTGTTGCCATCATAAAACCTTTGTCCAAGCAACATGTCACTATATATTGTAAAATAATAAGTTGATAATATATAAAGCATAAAAACAGACAGGAGGTGGAAGAGCAGCCATTCAGAAACTTGAGGGTTGTTAAAACCCCACTTCCTCCATCACAGTTGTCCTTGAACAAGACACTGGTGTTTAAGGTGACTTACCATCACCAGTGTGTAACTGTGGAGTGAATGAATATTGGGTTTCACTGTAAAGCATTTTGGGTGTTTATATACAATAAATCCAATCAATTATTTGTTAAAGGGGTCGTGCACAGATGCACCTGACACATCCGATTTGATAAACATTCTCAAAGTTCTGGCACACAAGCGTACAACAAGTTAATGACTGTTGATTGTAAAAGTGAAAAAAAAGTGGGGATAACATTGCAATACTTGAATGACCACACGGAATGTCACTTACAGTAGTAGCGTGCAGAACTCCACCAAGGCTGGATTGTGAACATTTTAACAAACACTTGTATTTATTTAGTCTGTTTTGTAAGACATTTTCCTGGTTCATGGAGGATTATGGTGACTCCATGAATTTGCAATGTCACAGTTGTGCCAGTTTACGCAAATTCCTCCAATGCCCTCGAATTATGTGCGGCCTAGCAACTTTGTCTAAAGCCCAGAACTCCCCTGCACATTTTGGCCAATCAGCATCATCAAATTTGTCTCAAACACACATGTCAACTGTCTAAAACTTATTTTGTATATTGTCTACACCAGGGGTGTCGAACGTACGGCCCGCGGGCGGAATGAGGTTTTAACCGGCCTGCGGGATGAGTTTGCTCAGTATAAAAATGAGCGGAAATGTTTGATTTAACGAAACTGCTGTTTTAAATGTGTCCACTAGATGTCGCAATAGCAATTATTTGTAGATGATGCTACATATGTAAAAAAACAAAAAACATGTTAGTGCACCAGTCAAGGAAAATGAGCAAACTATATAAATAACATCCTGTAATTTGATTTTGATATTAATTTTTTATCTTGATGGATTGAAAATGAACACCAATGAGTGGACTGACTTGTCCAGGGTGTACCCCGCCTTCCGCCCGAATGCAGCTGAGATAGGCTCCAGCACCCCCCGCGACCCCAAAAAGGGACAAGCGGTAGGAAATGGATGGATGGATGAAGTTGACTGATGAACATTATCACATATTTTATTCAGAAAGTATAAATAACGACAAATAAAGATAGAATACTATTAACCGCAACATATAAGGTTAAAAAAACAACAACATTATGATTTGTAAATTTTCAGAATGTGCTTGTTCTATTTCTAAACAAAGAAAACAATCTGAAGTTGTCTTTGTTTTTAAGTTATCGTGCCGTGACTTTACCAGGCTGGCCCACTTTGGAGTAGAATTTTCTCAATGTGTCCCCCGATCTAAAATGAGTTTGACACCCCTGGTGTATACAAAGCAGGAACAGCAACGTGTAACAATACTGTATATCAACTTTAATGTGCAAACGGCACAACTGTCGTCCTCCCACGCAGCGCAGACGTACTTTCTGTTCCTGTCTACAGCGCTAAGCCTTCAGGGTAATGAATGAATGAATGAATGAAATAAGTTTATTTCGGTCATATAATCAACCATCAATCATTTTGTGTGACCAGTTTAACAGTACAGATTAGACATATTTAACAATCATACACATTTACACACGAAAAGAAAAGAAAAAGAATGACCGAAAAAGGAATAGGCTGAAGACAAAGCTTATATTTGCTTATCATATACATTCATTAAAAATTAGATTTCCTGGAACATCAACGTTAAAAAAAAATCAATGGGATGAACCACCCATTAGATGTCGTCTATAAACATTTAGCAAAACACCCATGTCCTCACTTCCTAGTTTACATGTATTTATTTAACCTTTATTTATCTAGGGTAAGACAACTAAGAACGTATTTTCATTTGCAATGCTGACCTAGCAAAGAGGAAGCAGCTACATGTTAGAGATGTTGAAGTGTGATAATAATCTCTCATCGTCTCTTTTACCAATAAAAAAAAGAAATCGCTATGGATCGCTCTCAGCAGTTAACAAATGCTCTTCACATGTTTTAGGGACATAAATGAATGTTTAAGATGTACAAACACTTTTCAAGCGTTGAAAACAGAGACCGTCAATCAAAAGTTGTGATTCAATGCTGTTGTTTTTTTAAAAAGCCTCAAAACAAAGCAACTTTTGCCGCAACTTTTTGAAAAAGATGCTCTGTATTCAGGAATTTAAGACCGAAAAAATCATTTAAAAAAAGACTAATTATATTATGATTATGGGAGTTGGACCATTCTTTAATGCCATCATGAGTCAAAATAATTATGAATTCCTGGATTATCATATTTATCCAGATCCTCACCAAAATGTAATAGCATCTTTCTCAGCCCATGTGGCATTCCTCTACAAAGTTTGGTGGAAATAGTTTTTGTATAGCAATGTTTGAATTGTTTTTCTTTATACTTAGGGATTTATTGTGTTAAAACAATTACTGTGTAAAGACTTTTGCATATACACACATTGTGTATGGCCGGGATTTTTAACGAAATCGTTTTTTTTCCGGACTATAAGCCGCTATTTATTTTTAAACGCTTTGAACCCTGCGGTTTATGAAATAGTGCGGCTAAATAATGGATCTTTTTTTTTGCTAACAGCAATTATGTTTTGTACTCACCAAATAGTTTTCACATTACACCAACAGAGACACTAAAAATGTGTTATTGATTGTTCTATGGCGCCATCGTTTGGACGAGTTGGCTCACTGCAGGTGCTGTGGGTTGACAATGCACTTCTTGGTTCATGCCTTTTAGCCGGAAGTATTTGTCCATAGCCGTTCTGCTCAAAAGGATTCTTCATTCATTACTTCAATAAATGTTTGAAAGTTAAAAAATATAACTAAAATAATTTATACTTATTAAATCAGCCCATGTGAGATGTCTGTAGAAGTGTTTTCATGCATATTTGTACATGCTATCGTAATATAATCAAGCTAGTGTCGTTAGCATTAGCAGATATTATAACACGTCTACAAGTGTTTGTGTTAGTATCATTAACGTACAATGGCATTCTTTTTGTACTGTTTCATTAAGTAAATTCACCAAAAAATCAACGTGGCGTTATTGAATCTGTTTAGCTGATTGGAGAGCTAGCTGCCGCAGCTAGTGGGTCCATTACAATGACTTCCGTTTTGTTTGATCAGCCGTTTTACTGCTGTGTTACAGACACCGTTTGGAAACCATTAAGGTATATAAAAAAATTTACTTAATCTTTGTTACTGGTATATATCTGCGGTGTGGCTAATAATTGTAAATATTATTAAATTTGGTGGGTGCGGCTTAAATACTGGTGCGCGATATATAGCCTGGAAAATACGGTAGTCTTTTATTAGGAAATGTTTTTTTGACACTGAATTTATGTAACTTAATTTTTTGCGTTTGAATTTTGTGAACTGAATTTTTTTTACATTAAAGCACGCCGACATTTTCATTGAAAAAAATGTCAGTGTTTTCATTAAACCTCAGCGTGTAAAAATTCAGTGCTGAAAATTTCAGTGTCGAAACATTTTCTGCTTCAAAAAGCATGACCCATTTCCGGTAAATTAAGACTAAATCAATCGATCCTTTCTCAGAACCAGCCAATGAGGTGTCAAGTTTGAAGTCATATGATACGGGTCTTGCAAAACGGCAAAACTGCAGTAGACATTTATTTTGTCAGCGTTACAAGAGTACTCAGCTGTTTTTAAGGACCTTTTGCAAAAAAGCTAGTCAAAGATCATCTCTATGACAGCACTCTAGTGTTTTTTAGGAATCTGCTGCAAAAATGTGAGTCCCTCACAAGTTTTTTTAACTGAATCAACAGTTGAAAAGCTCAAATGATGAAAAAGAGAGGACCTAAGCTGGAACCTTGAGGAACACCACTAGTATAATTAAAGTAGTTGAATTAATGACTCTATCTGAAGCAAACAAGCTACAGCAACACCTCAGTTACATAAATCACATTACGGAAAAAATTGTCAAAAAGGAGAGGACCTAGAAGGGTGCCTTGAGGAACGCCTCGGTTATGTTAATCCCAAGTTTGGACCCCAGTATTAAAACGTCAATGCAATGATCTGCCAATGTGTTTACAGTGGTCCAAGTTCCTCTATATAACCGGAACTCTCTTGTTCTGGCCCCCAAGTTCTGAACTGAACTTGGGGGCCGGTATGGTCTCATTCCTGTGCCGTGTTTGGTCCCAGGGCCGCCGGTTGAATGTATGTGGTGATGCTGAGGTACCTATTTACAGCTTTCATCTATCTAATGTCTCGTTTAATAACGCTTACGAGTGTGTGAAAGTGTTGTCACTCTATAAAATACTCAAGTATACATACAGTACGTAGGCGTTTAATGCGAAGGCGTGGGCCGGCTCCCAGTGCCAGGAGAGACACTCTCTAACCCTCACTCATGGGTCAGCGCGTCACTCGGCTTCTACTGTCACCCTGGAATCCTAGTCATCTGATGACAACAGCAATTTGAGAGGGAAGGGGGCGGCGGGCTGGAGGGGAGCGGGGAGAGGGGGTTCCCTTAAGCTGGGCTTGAAGCTTGTTATCAAACCTCAGTGGTGAGAGCGTCACGCGCTCACTGGAAGCACTTAAAATAAGGGCGCTGATTGAAATGCAGAGCTTTAAGTCAGCAGAGCTTTATTGGATAAGTCTTTGGACGAGTGCTGACTACACACAAAAGTATTGGGACAACTGGCCATTACAGGAAGTGACAATGGAATTTGGAGCACAATGGAGTTCCCCATCACGCATCCGAAGCCATAACAGGCTCTATTTGGCACGGTTTTTTACAAGATTTTGGGGGGAGCGAGTTTGTGAGATCATTGATGCTGGACCTGGCTCATGGTCTCATGTTAAATGTGTTTGATAGGCTTTAGATCTGGGTTCTGTGCACACCAAACTCTCTTTGTGCAATTGTCTTCTCCAAACTGTCCCCAAAATCAAAGGTAAACATTGCTGGTGATGTATAGTGTTTTGCAATATGGAACAGAAAATATCCCAATATAGCTAATTTGATATCCCGGTAACAATATATACAGGATGACGATATAGTTTTTCTAAAAATTATATATAGTATATACAGTATACACACACAAAATGAATGGCAATTTTGCTATTTTTTTCTCCTTATATTTATAAAATGCATTTTATTTATAAAAAAGACAACTAAAAAAAACCAACACAAAGTATTTTTAGTTCCAGCACCTGTTTTAACGGTGTACACTTAATCAGTGTTTCTTAGCCATTGTTGGGCCGCCAAAAAAATCTGTTTCTCAGCTGTGGTCCGCATGGGCCACAGCTATGCTCAGTTGTAATACAATTTTCCACCACTTGTTGCAGTAATGACAATCTCAAACAAAACAAAATAAGTCTGGAGCTGAAGTCATTGAGTTTCTTTTAAGCGCAAAAACTATGACTAAATTGGTGAAGGTGTATTTTGATTTACGCTTACATTTTATTGATAGTTTATTTAAGAAACTATATATGTGTATATGTGTAGACATGTCTACACGTATACACATACACATACAGGCATCTTGATCAACAATATTTGCTTATGTGGCTAGTTATGGAAAAAATGAACATTAATCATTATCAAATTAGTTAATGTATTTTCTTAGCTGCGTAATTGTATGTACATTTATTTTTCATCAGTTTTTGAGCCTTACGAGTCTCTTCTTTTGCATTACTGTATATATTTGATTAGTACTTGTTTTTGTAATCAGCCTGACCTAAGCCTTGCTACTAATCTTTGTGATTAACAAAATGTTTACCCTATTAAACTAAATATGTTAGATATTATGTGTGTAATGATTGATCGATGTATCGATTTATTTTCCAAAATTTCAAGTTTATTGATCTGTGCTCATCAAGTTGGTCTTCCGAAAGATAGGTATCGTTCTAACATCGATTTAAAAGGCAATACAGGTATATCAATACTACAAAAAAGACAATATTGGATTTAAGAAAGACAGACTTGATATTAAATTTTGCATACTTATTGATAAGGACGTTAAACATTATTTAAGTCTGTCTGCCTGTCTGTGGCGTCATCAAAACAAAAATGGCAAGGACCAACGGTGGTCGAGAAAGGTCATACCAAATGCAAACGCCACTAGACAATATCATTAATTACAACACAAAACATTTCAGCTTTGGCACGATTGTAAAAGCCACAACAAATAAAACACAACACCATAAAGCCACAACTTAACTTTAAACCACAAAACGGAAGTGACAGCGAAGCAAGTTTGCTGATGGACCAGCGTGAGACGGAAGGTTAAAACAGTATAATAAACACTCACAGGATATTAGTATTATTGAAAAGTTTTAGAAAAAGTTATTTATCACTTAAAAAATGGTCATACTTCACTTACGTTTCCAACTTCCTTCATTTAGGCCGTTTGGTCTGTGTGTCGCTGAAATGTTTCCACTGTCACTCCCGGTATGTCTTTATGATGTTCCGTGTTTATTAAAATGAGAGTAGTAGCAGGTCAAACCACTGCTCATTTAATCCAAAACTATTTGGTTGCGCTTAATTTCTCAGGTACATTTCCGGATAATTCAACCGGAAGAGATGTTGGTTGCACTTTTTTTTATCGTAATATTGTTTCATTTTTATGTTAAAAAAACAACAGCAAAAGTAGCAGGTGAATATACTGTAAAAATGTTGGTTACTGTACTTTTTTATTTAATGTCTTGAATATTGAAAATTTGAGCAGAAACGGTTTCCTCTTGTTAATTCAACCAAAATGTTGGTTGTTTATTCAAATAAGATGTGAATGGCCATTAATTGTTGTTTACTTGCTTGTTTGTATCCATAATTCATTTATATATAATTCCCTCACAGGAAATAACAAGGATATAGGAAACTTCACCTGCAGTGTGCAGTATTTATCTCATAGTCACACTGCTCGATTTTTTTATGTTTTTGCTGAAAAGTCACTGAATCGATTTCAACTCACTTATTTGTTTCGGATTGTATCGTTCTAAGAAATAATATCGTCCCTGAATCGTATCGGCAACCAAAAATTGTGAATCGGATCGTTGTTAGACTGAATCGTTACACGCCTATTAGATATAACTATTGAATACGATTGTAAGATTGCTAATTCAGTGTTCTGTAGTGGAAAAGTTGGGCCCCAACGTCAAAAAGGTTAAGAACTTCTGTACTAGATCATGTCTACACATTTAATTCTCTGTAATTGTTTCACAATGTATGTTCTTGATTTATTTTTAGTGTTTCTTAAAGCCAGAAATTGAAAGGGATTATAGTTTTGTGTTATCCGCTTTTTTTCTACAAAATTAAACTGAACAAACATCGTCCAAGTCTGGTAATTCCATTTTTCTGCCAACATATATGGACCTGACTGTCTATTGTAATACTAGGTGTGTATTTTGTCCATATACCGTAGTTGCCACTTGTAAGAATGAATAGCACGGTAATATAATGTGCTAAGGAACTTAAAACTGTCACTAGCCAGTAATCCAAGGCATGCTGGTGGAGCAGCCTATACTGTCAGGCGGTAAGCAGCGTGGACACTGTCTCACCCCGCCGTTCATGTGTCACGTAAGAGGAAGTTGGCAGCGATGAGAGCTTGAAAAAGCAAGTGAAAGAAGAAAAATGTTACACCTCTGCAGGGGGGCGACCACCTCAGAGTTGTAACTATACACATATATCAACGACGCTCCTCGATATTAACTCAGGTGTCACTATTTGTCTACTTTGCCCTTCTCCTGGTTGTGCACGGACAGCTATTTTCGTATAAAGCCATCGAAATCCGGTTAATAGTGATGTGTAGTCACTTGTTTTATTTGCTACATCATTGTGCTGAGGGAAGCACAACTAAAAATATGTATTACTGCCTTCTTTTCTCAGAGGGGATGCATTATTTATATGTCCAATATAGAATACTCAACCTTGCATACATCATTTCAATACAATATCCCAATTTAAAGGAGCCAGCTGATATCTCTCATACAGATGAAACAAAACAAAAAAAATCTAAATATCGTGCAAAGGTTTGTTTATTCCACCAATTAGATTTACAAGGTGAAACTAATATATGACCAGTGTTTGGCAAATTACTTTAAAAAATATATTACTGAAACTCGTTACTCCCCCCAAAAAATTTTTTTATAGAATTGGTAACAAATTACTCTTTAATAAATCTAATTAATTACAAGGGAAATTAATTCACGTGTTACTTAAAATAAAGTTAAATACAATTTTAAATATATGGAATATGCAGTTGAGATATTTTTTTAATGAAAGCAGAGTGTGGGTATGTGCCTTTAAAAAGTGGTGCCTGTTGCCAAGTGAAGTGTAATGTCAGCGAGAGCATGCTGAGCAGCATTAGCTCAGCTGTGTTTGTTAGCTTAGTTAGCCGCCAATGACGGCAGCTCTGTTGAATATTTTCATTTGATTGTGTTACCTTTTGGTTAGTAAAGAGACTAATTGTGCTTTAATTGCTGTGGTCTCCTTGTCCACAAACAATGTATTGTAGGATTGCAAGCTTGTCACTTGAATCATTGATTTGTTGTTCATTATTCTCTCGTAGTAGTAGTGTGTATGTGTGTGTGTACTTACAGGTTGTTTGCTGTGTGATGTCTCCTCTTCCCATTTGATATCACGTTCCTTTTAGAGTAGTGCTGGTTGTTTGCATTAGTAGAAAGTTACTTCTTGCATTGAACTTGCTGTGCTTCTGACGCTGTCAGCGTGACATACATGTAGCGTGCCACGTTACCTCAAATGTCTCGGTACGTAAAAGTAATTATATTACTCTTAACTAGTAAAAGTAAAGGCGTGGGTAACGCTGTATATGAAATAGGCTCATAACAAGCAACTCGAAATATTTCAAGCCTTCTTTTGATAGGATTGTGATGATTATGGCTTATAGTTAATGAACACTTACAATTGAAAGTCGCAGAAAATATGGGCGTTTCAAAAACTGTTAGCCATAATCATCAGAATTATACCAAATAAAGGCTTGGCATATGTGACTTTGCATGTAATGAGTTTATATCACAAATTAGATTCAAGTTGAAATTGCTGACATGAATGAACTTTTTGCACAATATTTTACCTGTACAAACACCACTAACTAGATTTTCACAAACAATGTGGATGAAGGGAAAATACAATCTATTGTACTTTTTTTTGTGTGTTTGCTGTAGCTTTTTGAACATGCACTTTATTTCCTCTTTATCTTTGGCAACAGCGGCACTTGGCAAGAATGTGATGTTATATTTTTAGGAAAGTGTTTGTAAGCAAGGGTTTTTTCGGGGGTGCACAATGTGTTTTCATGTTGATGCGTAAACATCTGCGGGGAAAACTTGGCTGCAGTGGAATTTGCAAACATGAGTCATATTGAAGTTGTGTCGTCAAAACTGAAGTTATTTTTTGCAGCTTTAAGACCAGATCAGACAATTGTAAAGTGTCTGACTTTATGCTGTTTTCAGAGCTCTCTACATTCCAAGGTTAGGGGCTTTGGAGGGGTTCAGGTTTAGCAGTTTTAAAGGTGGTGCTTCCACCACCACTGACTCTTTCGCTTCAGATGAGTCAACATAAAGTCATTGAAACAGTTTTTTGTCCTGAGATAAAGTACACTGATAACACAAAATCATGTTGTATTGATATATAGTTTGCTTAGTCTTTATGTGCAACGGTCGCAGGCTACAATCAGCTATGTTGTTCTAGTAACTGTGTTTATTGGTCAGTAGTTATCAGTTCATGGAGGAGGATGACCAAACAATAGGGTGAGCTTGTGGCTGGCCGATACAACAATATCAATATACAGTACAGGCCAAAAGTTTGGACAGACCTTCTCATTCAATGCGTTTTCTTTATTTTCATGACTATTTACATTGTAGATTGTCACTGAAGGCATCAAAACTATGAATGAACACATGTGGAGTTATGTACTTAACAAAAAAAGGTGAAAAAAATGAAAACACGTTTTATATTCTAGTTTCTTCAAAATAGCCACCCTTTGCTCTGATAACTGCTTTGCACACTCTTGGCATTCTCTCGATGAGCTTCAAGAAGTAATCACCTGAAATGGTTTTCACTTCACAGGCGTCATAGTTTTGATGCCTTCAGTGGCAATCTACAATGTAAATAGTTATGAAAATAAAGAAACCGCATTGAAATGAGAAGGTGTGTCCAAACTTTTGGCCTGTACTGTATATCGCGACAGACACGTAATCTATATCAAAATATGCTTTCAATAAAACAGTAAAAAAAATGTTTTTCTCCTATGTCGGAAGAAACCGGAAGTTGTGAAGCAAGGTTGATTGCATGAACAAAAGTACTCACTCTCTGGTAACAAAGCAAGGCAGGAAATGATCGCTGATCAGTGGGAGTGACATGCTAACAGCCAATCAAGTTACAGCATCAACTATCACGTTTGGTTGTGCCATCTTGTTGACTCGCGGTTAATTCTTTGCATGGAGTGAGAAGAGAACGTAAAAATAAGTGCTGCAAAGTGCGAATAAATTGTGGATAAAACAGGAAAAGTCACCTCGACTTTTAAAACAATTTTTTATGTGGTCTGTATATTATGCAAGGCGCTGGTCCCCACCAAGACCGGTAATACCACATCACCTTCGCTGCGCATACCCTTTAGAGCGCAGCTGTAACTTCCTGGAACATCCAGAAAATAGTTCTTTGCAGGTTTCTCTATGTTTACATTTTCATACATTGCTCTATTGTTACATTTTACTAAGCATTTCTCACATATTCCTTAATTTTGCACCTTCGTTTAAACAAGTTATGTGTTCAAGGTGATATTAGAATGTTGACGTTTACTGTGAGTGTTTTCCATGCTTGTGTTGACATTTCCGTTCCTTTCTGCCTTGAAAGCCAAGGCGATTATAATCAGAAGATGGTTACATTTGAAATAAAAATGTTTACATATCATTTTTTTCTTCTGGTCTCTGTTGTCGATAGGTCATAAATTAAATAAATTATAGATATCATCCGATATAAAACACTTATATCTTGATACAGTTTTCAGCCATATCGCCCAGCTAGGTGTGCCATTATAATTCTGGAGTGTGGACCTATCTTTTGATGCCAAAGTGACTCAAACTCTAATAATAAATAATAACTTTATCAGCATCTTTATCTGGACTCTCAACATTAATAAACTAGTGCTGGTAAAAGATAAAACAATTTAATCAGATTAATCAATCAATCAATCAATCAATCTTTATTTATATAGCCCTAAATCACAAGTGTCTCAAAGGGCTGCACAAGCCACAACGACATCCTCGGTACAAAGCCCACATAAGGGCAAGGAAAACTCACCCCAGTGGGACGTCGATGTGAATGACTATGAGAAACCTTGGAGAGGACCGCATATGTGGGTAACCCCCCCCCCCCCCTCTAGGGGAGACCGAAAGCAATGGATGTCGAGTGGGTCTGACATAATATTGTGAGAGTCCAGTCCATAGTGGATCCAACATAATAGTAAGAGTCCAGTCCATAGTGGGGCCAGCAGGACACCATCCCGAGCGGAGACGGGTCAGCAGCGCAGAGATGTTCCCAGCCGATGCACAGGCGAGCGGTCCACCCCGGGTCACGACTCTGGACAGCCAGATT
Organism: Nerophis lumbriciformis; assembly: GCF_033978685.3. Classification (NCBI taxonomy): domain Eukaryota; kingdom Metazoa; phylum Chordata; class Actinopteri; order Syngnathiformes; family Syngnathidae; genus Nerophis; species Nerophis lumbriciformis. The sequence continues at coordinate 23,345,569 of NC_084573.2, forward strand.
AATCACACTGTTGCATTTTGTTTAACCGTTATTAATCACAGTAAATTACTTGCATACATAATTTAAATTAGTGTAAAAAAAGATGCCAATGTTATGACACAAATGCAATTTTATTGTCAGAATGTCATACAGCAACGCTTAGGTGTGTTACTTGAATGCACATCATTTTTCCAAAGTTCCTTTTTGGGTTCATTTTGAAGCCAAATTTGCCACTGAGCACACCAGTCGGAGTCTCCCCTTTCTAAAACGTATGCTTGGACCTGACTCCTGACTGTATGTATAGTAAGCAAGATTTTTCTTTTAGTTGACATGAATGCTGTGCTTCTTAATTACTTTCTGTTACACCTCCCAGGAAAATTACATTTTGCACCCCCGCCCACTCTTTGCCGTGACTATAAATAGTATCATTTGTCTATAAAATTGTTATAAGTACACCTCTGCATAACTTTGTATTCTTATCAACATTAAAGAAAACAATAAAAGAGAATTATAGATCAACAAAACATTTATTAACATTGTTATAAATTTGTGACAGAAAATATGTATCGATTTGCCTGATACTTACTTAGATTAAAAAACATTTTGAACATTTGATACTGAAAATAGAATTTTAAAAAAATCAATAAATAGTAATAAATTCACTGTCACTATACACTATAACCTACAGAACAAAAATTAAAAAAAACAATTTGCTGATTTTGTTTTAACCATATTAAGGAAGTCAAGAATAATGGTTACAATGAAGAAGTTACAGTATGTAGTGCACGGCTTTTCGAAGCGGGGTTTGAAGCATGATACAGATAAAGCATTTCGAATACCAAAACATCAAGTAGTTATAAGGGCATAGTTTCAGGCACCATCTAGTTTATATATATATATATATATATATATATATATATATATATATATATATATATTAAAAAAAAGCACTTGAAAAGGTTTGTCTGATTATACAATACAATATTTGTAGAGCCGGCGTGAGAAAGGAAAGGTGCGTTTCTCCCAACGTGAGCTGAATTGAATTGGTAGGATTTCCTCTGAATCAAATCACTGGGCTTTGATAGCCACAGAATGTTCTTTTCGGTCACGGTTACTGAAGGACCACCGTCCTGCTGCCATGCCTATCAATTACACACCGAGTGGGTGGTGTGAATTCCATTCTGCGTGTGTGTGTGCTTTGGGAAAGCCAAATAGCTAAAGCCTATTTGCCACAGACTGTGCAGTATTGCTGAAACAGTGAATCCGCCATCCTGCTGCTTATTAATTAAACAAGGCAGGTGCAATGCTGGTCCAGCGTGTGACGCCCAAGCATCTCTAATAAATGTATGACAGCAGTGCCAAGCCACACCTGTGTTCTAAATAGAATCCACATCTGCAATGGCGGTGCCTTTTCTACTTGCTTTCTGGTCCAGTGTTCTCCAACACAGTTTGTAGAGAAACTCTGTGCAATGTTCCCGGCGGGAAACGTGCCTTATCGATCAAAATGTTTTTGACCTTTGTTGCATGGTGAGCTCTGTGGAATAGCTTTTAAAAGAATGCCCATCATTTCAGTGTCAGATATGCATTGCTTTAAAGGTCCCAAAAGCATTAAAGTGATGTTAAATCTGGAGTACAGTACGTGCTTGACAGATATATTTTGATTCATAACAGACTGAACTGTAAAACTTTTTTGCTGTCCTTACAATGCTATAAACTGTCATGACTTGGCCCACAGGTCATGTCTTGTTTTGCCTTTGTTGTGGTTTTCTTATGTTTTGAGGTTCTATTCATGTTGCCAGCGCATCTTCCCGCCTTGTTTACCTTGTTCGTCATTCGAAGCGCTGATTGATCACACCTGCCTCTGATTAGTGCTCAGGAGACTCACCTGCTTCTGATCGCTAATCAGACAGTTTTATATACCGGTGTCACCCTGTCTAAAGTCGCAGGTCCGTC
>NC_084573.2:23350000-23445000 GCF_033978685.3 Nerophis lumbriciformis
TGTTGTTTTTTCATTTGCAGTAATACACTGTAAAAACAGGAGATTTTACAGTAAACTGATTTCTACCGATTATTTTTTTAAATCATTTTTCCATTTACAGTAATACACTGTAAAAACAAAGACCATACAGTAGTTTTTATGGCAAAAGAAAAACCAGCAGCACAGTTGTCAGAATGTTACCGTCAAAATTACCCTGGTACCCTTTTCCCATTTACAGTAATACACTGTAAAAACGACCATAGATCTTACGATCAAAAAGATGGCCGCACAGTCGACAGAATTCTACGGTAGAATTAATTGTGGTGCAGTTATTCTGTTACAGTAATACACTGTAAAAGCAAAGACTATAGATTTGCTTGATTTGAAAACTGTAGATTTTACAGTAGAAAAAAATGTAAAAACTGGCAGCAGAATTCTGCCATAAATAAAACTGTTTTTCCATTTACAGTAATGAACTGTGAAAACAACTGTAGAGTTTATGGCAAACGAACTGGCAGTTCAGTCACCAGAATTCCACCGTAAAAACAACAGCGGTACCGTTTTTTCATTTACAGCAATTAGCTGTAAAAAAAACCCACTTACATTTTCCAGTTTTCTGGCGGATTTTCTTTAAATTCTGGCGACTGAAGTTCCACTTTTTTACTGTAAAATCTACAGGATTGTTTTTGTGCCGTCTGTGACCTTTGCTACGTTGTAGTGTAGTTTTATTTTTAGAAAAGTGTTTGGCATATCGCTAACACTTCGCTGACGTTTACTTTTCCAGCAAGCTGACAGATTCCTTAGAAATCCCTTTTTCTGTGTTTGTTGTGCGCATCCATCTGGAACAGCTGCTGCTGTCTAGACTTGACACTTTGTAGCTTAAATGAGCTGGAAATAGGAAGGTTTTGTCTGATTCCGATATGTGCCAAAAAAAACAACTAACGGATTATACAGTTTGCTGTTTAAGTAGAATAACGCTTAGGTCAGCCTTTTTTAAAGTCTGATGTGGACCTCCCTGAGAGTTGTCAGACTTCTTAAAAAAAAAAAAAAAAAAAAAAAACATTTAAAAAGAAAAATCAAATTTAACATACAGTATTTTTAAAGCAATGCTATTACTTCATCTCCAAATCAACACGGTAAGCATGCATTTTTCATACATTTGCAAGACAAACAAAACTTCTCACTCTACATGACTAAAGTGTGCACAGTTTACGCTCCGACACATCAAACGTATCTCATGCATCAAAAAAGGTTTCATTTCCATCCAAGCCCCGCTCTGGCTCCATATGCTCAGTGCCTCTGAGAAGTGCTTGCTATAAAAGCCATATGCATGCAAACGAAGCCAGGAATTTTCCAATTTGTTACAGGAACCGCGATGCGTAGCAGCTACTGCAGGGCAAAACTAGCTTGACAGGTGAATCTTACTTAAATTCTTCCAATATGGAGCTGGGATGCGTGTGATGCATTATTGATTTTTGCGATATCAGGCTGTTCCCTGAGAATGAATTTATTCAATCAGATTAACACACGGGAATATCGTTGCCCTCTAGCAGAGATACAAGGTAACGGTGGCACAGCGAGTCACTTGCATGATTTGTTTGGTTTTTACACCAGGTGCCCTTCCTTTATCCAGGCCTGGGACCAGCACTGCAAAGCTCCAGGCTGGTTGTTGGGCCACTGGCTGGTAATATAAACCAAGCCGCCTGCACAAAAGTTAGTGGCGCAAACCGCTATATCAGGGCTATACTTTTGAATCAATGATACACGAGTATTCACATTTGAATCGATACGGTACCAATTCCTGGTACCTGGAAACCGATACAAGTACTCAATGGTATCAATTTTCAGTAATTTTGTGTGTGTTCAAATGTGTTCATGAATATTATTTGGTAAAAAATTAATTAATTTTTCTTTTAATTAAATATTTAATGCAGAGCTATGCTGTCCTTTTGGTATACTTTCTTACACTTCCGTGTGTTGTTTGCAAGTACTCAGTGATGTGCAGTCACTACCGCCTCACCTGCCATCATGGAAAGAAAAAAAATGTAAAAATAAATTTTTTAAATTAAATTGTTATATGTATCCAGTGATTATACTATAAAGTTATTTTCCATTTAACTTCACCAGTTTTAGATTATTTTTATTTAAAATCGCTGAATTTTCACATTTGCCATTCAAATACTGAGAAGAGACGGTGCGGTGAACAGCAGCCAGTTGAGGCACGTCACTCAGTTGTGCCTCAACATGGATTGCTGACTCGGCTAATTGCTGGCCTGCTGTGCAGTGAGACCATATTGCTATGTGAATTATATTATACATTTCCATAGTTTAGTTAGCTGAGGTATATAATGTACAGTGTATTCTGTCAACAACTGTATGTGTGTAACGTATTTCTTGTGCTGAGCGATCATAAAACGGCTGCAAAAGACGCACTGGCTGAGGCTCGCAGTAATCCCGCCACCTGCACCCCCGCCGTAGAATGCAACCCCTGATGGGAGTGTTTATATCAAATAAAGCCCACACTTAAACTTTCCACGTGCAAGATTGAATCTATTTAAAAAAGTTATTTCATAAGAAGCCAAAAAGTGCAAAAACAATAATGTTCGTGTTGGAGGAGTTGTGAAGGACTGCAGGGCCACAACATTAGGTACACCTGCAGACTGCAGGTGTACCTAATTCACAACTCCTCCAACACGAACATTATTGTTTTTGCACTTTTTGGCTTCTTATTAAATAACTTTTGTAACCTATTTTTATGGGCTTTCCTCTTTGTGATGTTAAGTTCCTGTTATGCGCTGTTATACAGTATATGCCTTGAGCTCTTATTTTGAAGGCGCTAAGAGCGGAAGTGATGACACTTTGGAGTGGAGCGGAGGTTTTTGAAAGAAGGTAAATAAAGTGGTCTTCATGTAAACTGGAGCCTCCGTGTTTGTCATTTTGTAGTTTCATACAGTATAGGTGACATTTATAAACCCTCGGTTACACTTTTTTAAATAGATTCAATCTTGCACGTGGAAAGTTTAAGTGAGGGCTTTAGTTGATATAACACTCCCGTCAGGGGGTGCATTAATCCAGCACAACAGCGGCGCATGGACTTCATTTATAAGTAAAGGTAAGACCATAATAACGTTTTTTTATTAAATGTGCTTTTTTGTGTGCTACATTTTGTATGTGTAAAGTTAAGTTAAAGTACCAATGATTGTCACACACACACTAGGTGTGGTGAAATTTGTTCTCTGCATTTGACCCATCCCCTTGATCACCCCCTGGGAGGTGAGGGGAGCAGTGGGCAGCAGCGGCGCCGCGCCCGGGAATCATTTTTGGTGATTTAACCCCCAATTCCAACCCTTGACACTGAGTGCCAAGCAGGGAAGAATGCTGGTATGAGCTTTTAAACATAACCCGTTAACTGCTGCCAATCAAATGGTGAAAAAGATACTCTTTAGGGTTCATATGTTTGTAAATCTGACTGTGATGAAGTCAGTGCCTCACCAGCCATGAACCTCACCGCACGTCACTGCAAGTACTATACTCTACTGTGTTATGTAGAGTACTGTACTTGGCATGCAGTTGCAGTTCCAAGATGTTAAATTGCAGTAGTGTATATGCTACAGCCTACAGCAGGGATATTTAACTAAATTGTTTTGGGGGCCACAATTACAAAAAGCTGGAACCAATATCCTATACAGTAGAAATTATTAGATGTTTGGTCTAATTGTCTTGCCAGTTACAGGAGCGCTCTGCTGTTTTTAAATACATTCTGCAAAAATGCAAGACTCTCACAAGTTTTTTCAACTGAACTCGCGGTCCACCAGTTAAAACTCAAATGATGAATGAAAAGAAGACCTAAAATGGAACTTTGACGAACACCACTAGTATAACTAAAGAAGTTGAACAAATGACTACTGAATGCATCTGAAGTAAACAAAAAAATATGTAACTTCCAAAAAGGAGAGGACTTAAAGGAGTGCCTTGAGGAATGCCTCATTTATGTAAATCACATGTGTGGACCCCAGTGTTCAATGTTTGCTAGAAAGATTAAAATGTCAATGCAAGAATCTGCCAATGTGTTTACAGTGGTCCAAGGTTCTCCATACAGCCGGAGCACTCCAATTTATAGCTAAAATATTTGTCTCCCAAGTCTATGGATGTTCTCTGTCATCCAGGTCATTGTACATCGAGGGCATTCAATGGATCGCAACTGGACTGTTCAGTTTGTCTTAGAAGGCGTTTTGCCTCTCATCCCATTAGGCTTCATCATTTCATGCTTGTAGACTTGGATCGGTCAGATCTAGTCTAGAAGCTGGTGCCAAAACCCTAACTTTTTATCCTCCAACAGTTTTTAGACTAGATTTGACCAATTTAAGTCTATGAACATGGACTGATGGAGCCGATTTAGATGACAGGTTTGTCACCAAAGTTTTGAACTGAACAAGGGCGATACGGTGTCACTCCTGGGCCGGATTTGGCACCCAAGCCCTCGACCACGGTATGCTGCCATTAAGTTGAATGTGCTATTCTATTATTTTGTTGCGTATTACCCAATTCGGAGGTGTTAATCATTAATGCTAATTGGTAGCATGACTATGTAAGTAATAAGTACCTGGGGGTACCAACTGAGTTTGGTTGGTACATTGGGGTTGTCTGCTACAACCAGCGGAGGCACTGTTGATTTAGCCTTAACGAGTTTGCGATATAATAAAGAACATGACACCAGCTATGGGAAGTTTAACTGCTTCCATGCAGACGTCTTTAAGGCAGCAAATATTTGTAAACAGGAGTTCATAACATGCACAGGGAGAGTCTCACATCCCAATGGAAAACTAAAAAATCACCAGTTAATTTATTTGACATTGTTAACGGAAATGCAAGCATGCAAGAATCGACTTGTTTGTCGACCATACAGGCCGCCTGTCGATCCCTACTGAGCATGTGCAAAGCGCGCAAGTCAAAATAGCCGCACACAGGAATTGAACAAAATTACCTTTTCTCAAGTTCACATTGGTGGCAGCGGCCGGCGACTTGTGGGGGTTTATGTGGCGCATGTGCAGAGCGTCGCAGCATCTTGGGTTTCGGACTGGTCGACGAATGCATGAGGCTGCACATGCTCTCACACACACACAACACACACATACACACAAACACACACACACACACACACACCTGTCGCCGCCTGTCAAGGCACATGGTGGCTGGCTGCGTCAGTGACCAGTACCCCAGCAGAGACTGGAGAGGGGGAAAAAAATATCATGAAAGAGAAAAAAAAATACAAATATGCAAGACATTCAGTTGTGGCATCAAAGGAGGCACAAATCAAAGTGTTGGTTTCAGCTGAGTGTTGCTACAGGAATCTTGGTGGGGGGGCAGTGAGTACAGGTTGGTTGATGACGGGGGTCAAGTTCCTGGCTTCCACTTGGCAGCTTGATAGTCTCTCCACTGACTCTTACTTACCTTCAGCACACTAAACATAGTCCTGATGCTGTCCTTTAGTGGTCTAGCAGACGGTCACGCTGCTGCTGCTTCGGATTCACTACATTCTACGGCTGAGATCGAGTGTGGGCTGTAGAAAGACAGAGCATGTGTCATCAGAATAATGGACAATACAACTATTTACTTATCATACAACAGAGCTGATTTGTGTCTGCTGGTGATGTGCGGGTCAATACTGAAATATCAATACCGGCGAAACTAGATCTTTATGCTCTATCAACTCTCAAATCAAAGTATCAATACTTTTGATACTTTAGTTTGGGGAGGTACAAACATTTTCTGCCAAGGTCTGCATACTTAAAAGGCAAAGTATTTGGGGGCCATATTGATATTTTTGTGTTTGATTTATTATTTAGAACATTGCATCTTTTTTCCATTACATACCAATTGTATTTATCTTTTTTCTTACATTTTTACAGTTTTCCCTCCTGTAGGAATAGAAAATAAATAAATAAATCCTTTCATCCATCTTCTTCCGCTTATTCGAGGTTGGGTCGCGGGGGCAGCAGCCTAAGTAGAGAAGCCCAGACTTCCCCTGTTGTTGTTATTATTATTATTATTATGATTATTATTATTATTATTATTATTATTATTATTATTATAATACAAATGTGTAACTGCATAACCTAGTAGCAAAAATTCTGTCTGTACAAAAATATTAATGTTCAGTTACACATTTAAGTGTTTTTTACTGTTGTAGTTTTTCAAATTAATAATTTCACTCGTATTATTTCATTTGTTAATTAACGAGCTTAACTTTTTTAAATATAATTTATCTTTATTTTGTGTGCTTGTAATATTTTAGATACGGGGTATTTTTCCACCAGCTTACTGAAAAGTCAAGAGTGTGTGTTTCGTAGGTGACAAAGTATATTTAAAAATGTTCATCTTTTTTTCCTTACATTACGAATGTTTGCTTTTTTCTTATATATTTTGCTTTTTATTTTAATTGTAGCTCTTATTAATTATTTTAATGCTTTTATTATTTTACTTATTTCCTTTTTTATGGTTTGAAACACCATTTTTGTGCACTTTGTATGATTTTGTCCTGTTTTTTCTGTTGTATTAGCTTGGCTATATTGTCGTTCATGCCACTACATCAATATACAAAATCCAAAACCAGTGAAGTTGGCACAATGTGTACATCGTAAATAAAAACAGAATACAATGATTTGCAAATCATTTTCAACCTATATTCAATTGAATCAATTGCAAAGACAATATATTTAATGTTTTTTTGTTGTTGCTAATATTAGCTCATTTGGAATTTGATGCCTGCAACATGTTTCAAAAAAGCTGGCACAAGTGACAAAAAAGACTGAGAAAGTTGAGGAATGTTCATCAAACACTTATTTAGAACATCCCACAGGTGAACAGGCTAATTGGGAACAGGTGGGTGCCATGATTGGGTATAAAAGCAGCTTCTATGAAATGCTCAGTCATTCACAAACAAGGATGGGGCAAGGGTCACCACTTTGTCAACAAATGCGTGAGCAAATTGTCCAACAGTTTAAGAACAACATTTCTCAACCAGCTATTGCAAGGAATTTAGAGATTTCACCATCTACGGTCCGTAATATCATCAAAAGGTTCAGAGAATCTGGAGAAATCAATGCATGTAAGTGATGATATTACGGACCTTTGAGCCCTCAGGCGGTACTGCATCAAAAAGCAACATCAAAGTGTAAAGGATATCACCACATGGGCTCAGGAACACTTCAGAAAACCACTGTCAGTAGCTACGGTTTGTCGCTACATCAGTAAGTGCAAGTTAAAACTCTACTATGCAAAGCCAAAGCCATTTATCAACAACACCCAGAAACCCTGTCGGCTTCGCTGGGTCCGAACTCAACTATGATGGACTGATGCAAAGTGGAAAAGTTGTTTAATAAGTCCACATTTAAAATTGTTTTTGGAAACTGTGGACGTTGTGTTTTCCGGACCAAAGAGGTAAAGAACCATCCGGACTGTTCTAGGTGCAAAGTTCAAAAGCCAGCATCAGTGATGGTACGGGGGTGTTTTAGTGCCCTAGGCATGGTTAACTTACACATCTGTGAAGGCACCATTAATGCTGAAAGGTACATACAGGTTTTCGAGAAACGTATGTTGCCATCCAAGCAACGTTCTCATGGACGCCCCTGCTTATTCCAGCAAGACAATGCCAAGCCACATTCCGCACGTGTTACAACAGTGTGGCTTAAAAAAGTGCGGGTACCAGACTGGCCTGTGTAGCGCATTATGAAGCGTAAAATATGACAACGTAGACCCCGGACTGTTGAACAACTTAAGCTGTACATCAAGCAAGAATGGGAAAGAATTCCACCTGAAAAGCTTCAAAAATGTGTCTCCTGAGTTCCCAAACTGAGTATTGTTAAAAGGAAAGGCCTTGTAACACAGTAGTAAAAATTCCCCTGTGCCAACTTCTTTGCAATGTGTTGCTGCCATTAAATTCTAAGTTAATGATTACGGTATTTGCCCCAAAAAATTAAGTTTCTCAGTTTGAACATTAAATATCTTGTCTTAGCAGTCTATTCAATTGAATATAAGTTGAAAAGGATTTGCAAATCATTGTATTCTGTTTTTATTTACAAATTACACAATGTGCCAACTTGACTGGTTTTGGGTTCTGTATTGTTATTATTTTTGCTATGAGATATGTAATTTGAAATGCACAACTTAAATTTTTTTTAGCAGACACACTAGGCATATTTGCACAAGTATTGGGTCAGTATCATCAACAGCAGCCCGAATTTTACTCAGTATTGGATCGGAAATAAAATCAGTGGTATCGCACATCACTAGTGTCTGCAACTTGCCTGACCAGAGATGATTGCGCGTAAAAGGAGATCTTGATCATCCGCTCACTCCTGCAAGAACAACGTTAGTAGAAGAAACGTGTACTCCGGGACAATGTTGATCACAAAGTCGCCGCAACTAATGACAATTCATCATGAAATTAACAAGCAACAAGGCGATGGCGACCTTTGCTTGATGGGGAAAACCCATTTAGCTCATCAGCATCAGACACTTGATTTATAGCCCTGCTGCCAAATTGACGTCCGCTGTAAAGTTCAGACAGTTGGCCATTTAACATAAACATGTAAAAAAGACAGACAGGAGGAACATTTAAGAAACATTGTTTGAAATGTCTTCATAAAGTATTGAAATCCCATCTGTTCATCTTTTTGTTTCTTCATTACTTGCAGACGTTTCGAGCTGTAGTTACCATGGTTACATTCGTGTTTTTGCCCTATTTTATTCTTCTGCCAAACCGTGCTCCAGTTGTATCTATCTAACTCATAGATTGAAGGAGAAATGTATTTTAACCATGTGCCCATTGATCGCTCCCTGCAGCTGGAACAGTTGATATGCTGATATATTTTCTACATGGTTATGGTATTAGTTTATTTCCAACATGCATACAGGTTACATTGTGGTACATCATGTCCAAAAAAGAGTGGGAAGAAGCAGAATGTATTTAATCCGTTTCACAGCAATTACTGTACTAACACATTTGTTCACTTCCTGTGTTCAGTCTGCATGGATTACATTACATACTCTATTTATGCTAATAGTATTTGATACATCAAGGTAAACAGCGAGTTGAAATCTTAAATGTTCATACTTTGGCCAGAATTTTGGTACAAAGTTGGCCAAGTTGGAAATTATATTCAAGTAAGTTGGGAAAAAAGTTGTATAAGCAATATTATTTAAACAAAAAAATGTGGATGTAATAATGGAGGGTCAAATGGCACAACATTAAATAAATACATCTTTAATTACTTAAATGTATCATTAATTAACTTTTAATTTAGATACATTCATGTCAGTCATTAATTTATTTAATGTAAAAACTACAGTTACTTATCTAAATATTAAATTCTTATTTATTTATTTTGGTTGAATTAATTATTTATGATTTAAATATTTAATTATTCAGTGGCGTGGCTCTCCCTTAGAGATAGTGTGAGAAGCTCTGACCTCCAGTAGGGAGCCAGATGAGGTGGTTCGGGCATCTGGTCAGGATGCCACCCGAACGCCCCCGCGACCAGACCTCGGATAAGCGGAAGAAAATGGATGAATGGATTTCATTATTCAATGATTCATCTAATTATTTCATGAACCTGTTTGTCAGCACTTCATGAATGTATTTTATCTTCATCAAAATTAGTGGGCGGAGCCTTGCATATGATTGGTTGCCTGGCACTTCTACTTGTCAGTGGAATCCTTTGACAAAATAGCCGGGGAGTACTAACTGATATCTTGTTCTGAAAGTGCGGAAATGACTCTATTTGAAATGACTATTTTAACTGTTTTATGCGTGGCTTCAACAGACTATGTAAAGGTCTAAATCAGGGGTCCCCAAACTACGGCCCGCGGGTCGGATTTGGCCTGCCAGCGTCCAAAATCCGGCCCGTGGGATGTCCCAAGTTAAAAAAAAAATATATATATTTTTTTTTAATTATTTTTTTAAATCTGTCCTTTCTAATCTAGTTTCTACCGCTTGTTACTCTCTGTGTCTCCTGGCCGCTCAGGCAAATCATATTGTCTAAAAATGCATTTTACAATCAATAACGTGACATCATCGATATATATATATATATATATATATATATATATATATATATATATATATATATATATATATATTATTTATTTATTTTTATTTATTTTTTAACCCAATGCGGGTCAAAAAGTTTGGGGACCCCTGGTCTAAAATATCCATCACCAACTTCAACATCAACAACGCCATGTTTTTTAGATCTTTCAAAGTTTAAGGCTTCCAACCAAAGCAGTCATTTGTAAATATTGAAATAATTAACAATATTCTTAACAAATTGTATGTACTGTGCATCATATTACATTTATATTACATAAATTAATGACATATTTAATATCACATTTATGTATTTATTTCTAATTATAATTAATTAATGGCTCATTCAGGTAATTATTTAAACATGTATTCATATTTTTCCATATGACCCTCTATATACAGTTTTTTTTGGGACAAAAATCCTCCCAATATTTGAAATCATTTAATGCTTTGTTAGATACACGTATGAGAATGAATAACTTCCGCTGCAAAAAAACAGAGAAAAGTAGCAAATCTGTCACACAGACTATTATCCATCTCGTTATTTTTAGATGTTTCAAGTAATGCCAACATCTGATTTCCCACCTCCTGATGGGAGCTGTGCTGCCTGTATTTAAATCTATTGAATTATTTCTTGTGTGAAAGAAGTGGGAGCCAGAACCATAGCAACCATCTGCTTAGATTAGGCGTAACACACACACACACACACGCACACACACACACACACACACACACACACACACACAAATCAATATGTGTGAGTTTGTTGGCAAGTGAGCCCTTTGCCACCCTGATAGATACAGATGTTAGCTAATGTGAGATTAAAAAAAATGTGGTTGTAAAACAGGTTTATAACTACACTATTACAGCATTTGTTTGCCATACTAATACTGTACGCTTGGTTGAAATATGTATAGCCTGATTTGATAGATTTTCATTTTATTTACATCTTTAATTTATAATACCAGTAGAGCAACAACACTCGGATTTACTGTGCAGAACTACGTACAGCCTAAGAATGACATCATACCTGCCCAGTTTAAAACTTGGTAGACAAACATTTTTCCAGCAAATTCCTAAAAACACTAGAGCAGTGTTTCTTAACAATTGCAGGGACACGCAAAGTATCGCAGCGGTACTCGGTTGTAATACACTTTTCCACCAAGTGTGGCAGTGATGACAATAGCAAACCAGAGCTGGAGTCGCCAAGACTGCTACCAAGGACGTGTGCATCTGTGCCCCAATACAGGCAATAGCTGTCATTTTGACGGGAATCTTTCTGACGAAATAAACCAAAATAATGTCTATATATAGTTCTAAACATACTCGAGCTCATAAACTTACAATAAAACATGCTTTTATTGTGTGAAAGTAGAATTTTGCGGCCATATTTGACGCACTCTGCGCCAACATTCCTGCACTGTTTTGTGACCAGCAAGCACAACAATGACGCAATAAATGTAAAAAAAAAAAAGTACACTGAACGACCAAAAAATACTTATTACACTCATTTTGACAAATTTTCATTAGCTTTGGATTAACAACCATGGAGAAATTGACTTTTGTGTGAAGTAGCTGTGGCGTCTGCCTCCAATGTATTTGTCATCACTGTATGTAACACGGGCAGCACGGTGGAAGAGGGGTTAGTGCATCTGCCTCACAATGCGAAGGTCCTGAGTAGTCTTGGGTTCAATCCCAGGCTTGGGATCTTTCTGTGTGGAGTTTGCATGTTCTCCCCGTGACTGCGCGGGTTCCCTCCGGGTACTCTGGCTTCCTCCCACCTCCAAAGACATGCACCTGGGGATAGGTTGATTGGCAACACTAAATTGGCCCTAGTGTCTGAATGTGAGTGTGAATGTTGTCTGTCTATCTGTGTTGGCCCTGCGATGAGATGGCGACTTGTCCAGGGTGTACCCCGCCTTCCGCCCGATTGTAGCTGAGATAGGCTCCAGCACCCCCCGCGACCCCAAAGGGAATAAGCGGTAGAAAATGGATGGATGGATGTATGTAACACTCATGTATTATTACAACTCATCTTTCTTTTTTGTAACAAGCAAAGTGAATAAGTGTACTTTTGAACTTTTTCCCCCATATTTCTGCACAATTATTCAGATATGGTGACACTGGTGAGCAGTAGAGAATATGGAGTGATTTTTGGTCCAGAACATATGCAATATTCATTATTGATGTCTTTCTTGCCACTTTATGTTGTATATTTTTGAGATTTCCAGTTAATTTTCTCATATTATTATTTATTTATCTATTTTTACACCCAAAATTTGTTTTTTTTTACTCTTCCAATGTCTGTCTATTTGTATTTGTGTTTGACTTTCTCTTCTACTGTTAAAAGAAATGCATTTTTGAAATTTTACTTAGATTCAAAGAAACTGTTTTTGTCAAACATCTTTTTAATTTATTAATTTCTTCTGTTATTTTTATTAGCTTCTGTGTGTGTAATCGGTGTTGATGGTGAACATTCCCTAACCATACTTATCTTTTTTCCGGGTTGTGGGGGAAGCGATGTAAAAGCTTTCCACAATTCTTGCGGACGGAGCAGCCCCATGCTGCACAAAAGGGCATTTTTTCACGTCGAAAATCTAACGAAACAAACACATATAGCATCAGCTCGAAGTTGGTAGCAGTCATGGCGCCCTGTAGTCATGTGAGTGCCTTTTGACCAATCATTGAAGAGATTGCCTAAAACCGGGTTGGCCATACTCTATTTTAACACAACTCTGTAGCAAACAAGTAGAAGAAGACTGGAGCTGAATTCCGTTTTTTTAAGCGCAAAAATTATGACTTAAGTGGTGAAGCTATATTTTCATTTGCGCTTTAATTTTATGGAAAGTTCGGTTAAACATATTTATCATGATTTGTTATTTAGTTTATTTACCGCTAAATAATTGTATACACATTTATTTTTCATCAGTTTTTATGAGTCCCTTCTTTTGCTGTATATTTGCATATTCTTATTTTGTTATCAGACTGACTTTAGTCTTGACACTGTGATTGAAACAGGGTCTAAGACTTAGACAAACTTTATTGATCCACAAGGGAAATTGTTCCACACAGTAGCTCAGTTACCAAGGGTACGGATGGAAAGGTATGAAGTAGACTAAAAAATGTACCATAGTAGCAATATAAAATATAACATACATGCAATATTTACATATTATATATACAGTATATAATATATACTTATTTATTTTATTATATTTGTATATAATATATACAATATATAAGAAATCCCAAATACCATGTACAATATTATTTTCATATCATTTGACAAGGTTTATCCTGTAAGTAGGTTAGATATAATCATTGAATATGATTAAAACCTAGAGTAAGACTACTAGTTAAGTGTTATTATTTGAGTGGGCCCCGGGCCCTTCTTTATTGGAAAAGTTGTGCCCGGAGGTCAGAAAGGTTAAGAACCCCTGCACTATTGTGCTCCTGTGATATATAAGAACTTGGTACACTGTAACACACTGGCAGATCCTTGGATTGACATTTTAACATAAACACATGGGCTGAACTTGTGTGATATTCCTCAAGTCACTCCTTTAAGCCCTCTCCTTTTTTAGTTATTTTTCGTACCGTGATTTATGTAACTAAGGTGTTGCTGTAGGTTGTCTACTTCAAGTGCAGTTGGTAGTCATTTGTTCAACTTCTTTACTTATACTGGTGGCGTTCCTCAAGGTTCCATTTTAGGTCCCCTCTTTTTCATGATTTGAGCTATTTAATTGGTGGCCTGCGAGTTCAGTTCAAAAAACTTATGAGACTCACATTTTTGCAGCAGATTCCTAAAAACACAAGAGTGCTGTCATAGATATGATTCTAAAACTAGCTTTTTTGCAGAAGGCCCTTAAAAAAGCGCTCCTGTAACACTGACCAAATAGACAAAAGGTCTAGACCTGCCCGCTAGGCCTCTGCAGCAAACATCTCTATCATTTTCCTGCATTTCCTAACTTTTTAAATTTCTTATCTCTTATCCCTTTTCATTTTTTACTTGCATTATCCGATTTCTCAGTTTTTCCCTGTGCTGCCATAGTGTTGGTGTGTTTTTTTTCTCTCTTGACATCGACTGCTCAACATCATTAAAGATAATTGGACGAGTGGGGGCTATAACATGGCCTCTCATGTCAAGCCAGCGGCCCACTGACTAGGCCAATCAATCGTTAGCTCTCTGTCTTTGTGGTGTCTGTCGGCTGGGTAGAGTTACCATAGTTACCAAGGCAAGACACAGCAAAATAGATACATTGCAAAATGTCTTACCATTGGCCAATAATAGGTCGACCCACCGGGGAAACCCCAGTAGTCCCGATGACCGGTCCAACCCTGGTCTTAACCAACCATAAGTCTAATTATTTCCCGAGAAAAAAGTCTAAAAAGACAAGTTGACTCAAGTTCGTGGTCGGATAAAAGATTTATACAGTACATTTACCATCGGGTTGTGTAGAGCCACAACTCCCCCGTCCCCTAACCCCCCAAAAGTCAGAGCTTTTCTTCTAGGCACTCACACCCACCTGGAGAAATGCAGCCCTTTTTCTTGAAGGTTTGACAAGTTAGCAAACGACACCTGACGAGTTATGAGTTCACTGACTTTTGTGTGTATTTGTACTAAAATAGGTATGGAGGTTAATTTGTGTCTTTATTTACACTTTTTTTTGGGGGGGGGGACTAAATTTATGTAACTTAATTTTGTGAACAGAATTTTTTTTTTACATCAAATAATGCTGGTAATTTTATTAAATGAAAATGTGTGAGCAAAAGTTGTTTAAGAAGTCAGTTGTTAAAATACAGTAGGGACGGGATTTGTATGGCCCAATTTTGGGGTGTATTCAGACAAAGGTGGGGGTATTAATAATTTTGCAATGCAGTCTGCTGGAAATGATGGAAAAGTGCCACTCTGTATAGCAACTACCGCTGTGGCCAAAGTTGGAATTGCCACAAAACACATTTTAAGATATTTAACACTGTACTGCCGTCTTGCGGCTCAAGTAGATTTTTTGACACGTTTTTTGTGTCAGGTAAACCGCTACGAATGGGGCCATATGAATCACCGTCCTACTGTACAGTGTTTTAAAATTAATTTGTAAAAAAATTCAGTGCAGAAAAAATCGGTGCTTTGATTTTTTAAAACAATACATTTGTATTCATTAAAATTGTCAGTATAATTTAATGTAAAAAATAAAACTAATTCAAACGCAAAATATTAAGTTACATTAATTCAGTGTCCACAAAAAGCTTCTGAATAAATTAACCTCCTAAAATGTCTTAAAAAGAGGATTGTCGTAACAGTTTGTATATATTTTGTGGGTCTTTAACACTCTTTTGTCCTCCGACAGGATGACGAAGTGGTTCTTCAGAGCGTAGCTACCATACAAAAGGAACATCGCAAGTTCTGCCTGGCCGCCGAAGGGCTTGGGAACCGCCTGTGTTATTTGGAATCTACCACCGAAGCCAAGGTGAGCAGAGCACACAGGTAGTTAGGGTTGGGAATGGTTTGAATTTGGACCATTCCAGTTCCGATATTTGTTCAAATTCCGGTTCCTTGCTTTTGATTCCGGTTCCCGTTCTTTGACGAAGCAGGGTCAGAATGTACTATCAATTTATCACAGTGATTTTCAAGTCCTTTGAACTTGATTGTGAATATTATGAAGCTTCTTTCTACGGGAGTACACTTTCACAAACGTTTCACTTTGTTTTTCAAAACCTCCAAAACAAAAACATTTACACTTAACATATGTTTCGGACAACAGAGCACACCAGCATACAGTATAAGCCACATCTACTAAATTCTAGAATAACCAAATATGTTTCCATATATTAGCCGCACTGGACTATAAGCCGCAGATATATACGTTGTGAAATTAGTTAATTACACAGATTTTGCAAATTATTATTTACATACCTTAATTGTTGCAAAACGGTGTCTGTAACATGGCAGTAAAACGGCTGATCAAATAAAACGGAAGTTATCGTCATGGACCCTCTAGCTGCAAAAGCTATCTCTCCAATAAGCTAAACAGACTCAATAACTCCACGTTGACGTTTTGGTGAATTTACTGAGGAATTTGTGAAACTGAAACGATACAAAAAGAGTGACATTGTAAGTTAATAATATTAACAAAGTCACTCGTAAACATGTTAGCTAATGCTAACAATGCTAACTTCATTACATTACGAAAGCACGTAGAAATGAGCATAAAAACATTCCTACTGACATCACACATTTGACAGTTCAGTAAGTATAAACAGTTTTAGTTATATTATAAAGCTTACAAACGTTACATGGAGTGATGCACGAAGAATCTTTTCGAGCAGAAACGCCATGGAAGGTTTTACTTTCAGTTCAAGGCATTAAAACATGAAGTAAATTTTCAACCCGCAACAACTGCAGCGAGTGAACTCGTCCAAAAGATGGCGCCGTAGCACAAACAATAACACACCTTTTCAGTGTCTCTGCTTGAGTTTAATGAAAACTATTAAACACAAAACATTATGGCCTTTATCAATTACAAATCCATAAATTGGCCGCACCGTTTTATAAGTCGCAGGGTTCAAAGCGTAGAAAAAAAGATAACTACTTATAGTCCAGAATATGCTGTATTCTTTTGTTTACGTGTTAGAGATAGTGATGCTCCCATCAGGTTTTATGCTGCCGTTCTCCATGAGTGTATTCTGCTGATATCAATTAATGGTCCCTGGAGAATCGGAATGTTAGTCTCAGTTTCCATTAATGCCCTATGCACCACACAACTGGTAGTAGCTTTCAGTTTGATATACTGGTACTTAAATCATTTAATGAGACCTATGACATGCATTGCAACTAGGGATGGGTACTGTTCCCATATGAACCGGTACAGTACCATTTTCCCGTACCTGAGAATCGATACCACTACTCAACGGTACCAATTTTCGGTACTTTTGTATGTGGTAATAAATGTTGATTGTTAATAATAAAATAGTTTTTTTATTGTAAAGTTTAAAAATGAACTGATAACTGTGCTGTCTCATTTGAGTCTCGTTTGCAATGCAGTTGCTCTTCCAATACATTAGATGGCAGTACTGTATAGGTTGTCTATGGTATGCTGTTTAACTAGGAAGTAGCTTTTTCCATGAAACTGAATGTGTTATGTTTCACCCTACAAAGTGTTTATGCTGTAAATACTGTGCTTATAACACACCAGCTGTTTGATTGTAATATTCATTTGTTATTGTTGTTTAAGTTTATTTTGAACATGCATACAGTTACAATAGGTTAAATCACGTAGTTCGCATATTTCTATTTTCTCACTACATGTCCTAAAAGGAATAGGAAGAGCCAGAGCTTGTTTAATCCTACCCCTTTTACACTTCATAGCTATTACTAACACGTGTTCACTTCGTGTTCTCAATTTGTAACACAATTCAAATCAATGAATAATAAAAACAACAATTATCATAAATAAATAGTTAAGTAAATTATGATTACTTTAATAAAATGACTAAGATTTTTTAATTTTCAACAAGGTTCAGAATGTTTATCAGAGTTATTCTTCCTTTTACTTTGTAAACACTTTGAGTTTGAACACTTTCTAAAACTGGATCATATTAGTACATTGTTTGATTCATCTGCTTAATTAATTCCATAATTTAATTCCACAAACTGATATACTAAAGGTTTTAGGTGTTGTGCATGCATACAAATGTTTTAAGTTAGATTTCCCCCCAAAGGTTTTATTTCTCTTTTTTTGTTGAGAAGAAATGGTGTACATTCCGGAGTCTCAGGTTATAGTTTTAGTTTTCATTCCCAAATTTGGAGGTTGGAGTCGCCATGTAAAATTGCTAATGCTAATAGTAGCCTGTCTATGGCAAATCCAATGTAAATTAGCATCAAGCTAGCAGCGAAGAGCGGAGTCTTACTTTACAGTATGTTTAAGTGTTTTCTACCAAGCATACTTGTTTTTTTGGTGGCAACATTACTTAGAGGGAACGTGTCTGCTGCTTGAGTGATTGTTTCCTTGAGCCAGTGTTTAGTCTGCAATCGGACGGGACGCCACGTGCAAGAAATGTATCAAAGTATTGCACGGTTTGATTTTATGTGAATCGATACCCGGCACCAAAGGAATTTGGTCAGTGCCTATAAATGTACCGAATTTGGTAAGCATTCCTAATTGCAACACCCTTAAAACAAGTAAAATTGTGTTTTGGCAGGTCAAATAAATGTTACTGGTCTGTTGGCGGATTATTATGGTTATGTTAAATAAAACAAAAATTAAAAAATATATCTTGTTAGTCAAAAATAAGTATTACTACCTGCTTGGCTTTTTAGTTTCTGCAGTTTGAGGGGAGATTTATGGCATACTTACAGGTAATTAGTTAAGCCCGCCTCCTGCTGGGGGGTTTAGAGTTAAAACACAGCTCAGGTTCAGTACTGTGATATGGCGCCTTCAGTTTGGCTGGGACACAAGTGACAGTGTTTTATGAGGTCGCTCAAGGATCATGTGCTTGTTGGTCAACTTGCCTAAGAAGCCACAACCAAAACAAATGCTATCTGCAGATCAAGTTGTTTATTTTGTCCTTTTTGAAGGAGTGTGGCTTTTTCTTTCACTTTCAGTGGTAAAAACTATGTTTAGTCCTCACTGTAAGATGGGGAAGCAGAACCATTTGTCCTACTCGCCACTTGGTGTTCTATGAATCAAAGCAAATCCCATTTTCAGCGGTATTGGAGTGGAGGGCAGGTTTGCTGGCAGTCGGAGTTCCTATTTAATTTAGTTTGAGGACACGAGGGCATGTTTCAGTCCACCCACCTGGGGGCAATACCTGCAGAGCACGAACTACCTGTCCTCTCTCCTTGGTACACGATGACAAAGCTTTAGGTCTCCTCGGGTATCAGATGTGGATTAGCTGGGAAGTGTCTAGCTGCTGATAGAAATATGGACAAATACATGTCAAAACGTATGTAAAACATAAGCAAGCCAATGAAAATTTACCGTATTTTCCAGATTATAAATTGCTACTTTCCCCAAACTTTGAACCCTGCGTCTTACACAAAATTGCGGCTAATCCATGGATTTTTCTTCGCTAACGGCCATAATGTTTTGTATACAACAAACTGACATAGTAGTAGCATCACCAACACGGAAACTGAAAAGGTGTGTTTGTGCTATGGTGCTATCTTTTGGACGAGTTTGCTCACTTCAGGTGCTGCAGGTTGAAAGTTTACAGTGTATCCTTCTGCTTCGTGCGTTGAACCGGAAATTTAAGTGCCGTTCCGTCTACTAGTCGTCCATAGTTTTTATACTTGTATGGATTCTTCATTCGTCACTCAACCAAAGTTTGTAAGTTTTACAATATAACTAAAACAATTCATACTTACTAAACAGTCACATGTTTTATAGGTGTTTTTTCATGCGTATTTGTACGTGCCATCGTAATGTAATATAGCTAGCGTCGTTAGCATTAGCTGAAATGCTTACACGTTTACAAGTGTCTGTGTTAGTATTATAAACCTACAATGGCATTCTTTTTGTATAGTTTGTTTTGCAGTATATTCACCAAAATGCTGATTGAGTGCTAGCTTCCGCAGCTAGTGAGGCCATGACGATGACTTCTGTTTTGTTTGATCAGCCGTTGTACTGCCATGTTACAGGCACTGTTTGGAAACAATTAAGGTATGTCAATAAACCTTTACAAAATATTTCTGTGTAAATAACTCATTCTACAATGTATATATCTGCAGCTTATATATGGAAAAACTATATTTTTTCTTCTAAAATGTTGTGGGTGCGGTACATATGCCGCAACCCATAACATTTTAGAAGTCCGTAATATACAGTATTTAATTTTTGAAGCCAAAACAGTAAAAACATTTTTTTTAAAGAAAAAAAGGAGGAATTACGATGTCACACCAATAGATCCAATAACATAAAAAATATAGATACATAAAAAAAACACTCCATTGAGGCGAGATTACTTATACTGTGCTTTAGGTGGTTTAGTCTGAGCAAACCAAGCGCTCCTTTTCTCCTCGTAAGTAGCACCTGAGCTCAATATAAACAAACATGGCGTCGAACATTTGAGACTGTTTGAGAGGAAAACATTTCATGATATTTGTGCCAAATGTTAGGCAAACATCTCACAAGAAGGGGAAAAAAAATTACGCTTCAACACATCCAACTAAACTACATTAAAGTTAAATTGAAAAAAAAAACGTTCATCGGTTATTAGTATAGTTCTTGAGAAGCTGGAAGTCATCAGCATCGGTTTTAAAAATAATATATTGTGGCTCCCTAGTTTGTAGTGTTAACATCGCAACTGTTTCCGGTTACTTTACACCTATTTGTTCTTTTATTCCACTTTTTAAGTATTTTTAACATTTAACAATTTGGATGCGGGCCACACTTTGGACACCCAAAGCCAAGCCATTCATGACACCAGTCTACAGTAAGATCCAACAGAATTAGGACAATGACTTGACTTTCACTCAGTTTATTTCATTGGGTTTTATTGCTGCTAAGCATTAACAAATGGGCTCTTTAAAAGGCTGCTGTGAGCGCTCTGAGAGAGAATGTTCAGTGTGTGGCTTCTAAACCAGCGTGGACCAAATATGATAATTGCAAAATCAGAGGGTGAATAATTCATGAGGTAGGTAAGGTCTGCAGCAGGTTGTGAGTTATCTCTGTTAGAAGGACCTTGGTCAGTATGGGTGCATCTGTGTCATGTCACTACACTCTCAATGGCAGAGCTAAGTATTACAGTAAGGAGGTCTATGCAGGATGTGTCTATTCATTGGTTATTATGGGTATTATGTACTGTATTTTTACATGCTATATGCAGGAGTTCAATGTTTGGAAAGGATGGACGAGCAGTTGTAAAAAAGAAAGATATTCCTGTACAATATGTTTGTTTTTTTTATTCATACTATTAAGCCAACCAGTGAAGAAAACAATCTCACTATTTTGCTTTCATGCTTGGTGAGGAAAGGTAATGAGGAGTATTGCGAGAGGGGTAGCCTCATTGCCATGGCGACCCCGCATCGCCGATTTTAGTGGGCAGAGTTGTGTGCAGTGTTTGTCAATGTTTCAGATGCAGGATGTGAGGACAGTAAACATTTCCCTCGGGCGAGCCAGAGCTTTTCTGCTTGTCACTCACACACGTCAGTGACTGGGAGAGATGCAGAGACACAGAGACGTGCCGAAAACCTGGGTAATTTAGCAAACTGGAAAAGTTGTGATGCCATTTTGATATAACGACAACTAGTTAGGGCTGCGATGATTAATCAATTACCGTATTTTTTGGACCATAAGGCGCACCTGATTATAAGGCACACCGTCAATGAACAGGTCTATTTGGGTTTATTTTCATCCACAAGGCGCAACGGATTAAAAGGCACATTAAAGGGGTCATATAATGTTTTGTTTTTTTTACATTTAAAACAATTCCTTGTGGTCTACATAACATGTTAACATGTTATGGTAGTTATTTGGTCAAAATGTTGAATTGACTATCTTCAAGCTGCTTTCTGACCGTGTCTTCAGGATGCGCCGTTTTGTGAGCAGTCTTATTTACGTGCCTCCACTTTGACTGTTCCATCTCTCTGTCATCTTTATTGTACCGACAGTGATGGGAAAACTACTTGGAAAATGGAGTAAGCTAAGCTACAAGTTACCATCGATTAAATGTAGCTAAGCTACAAGGGAAGCTATTCCCAGAGAATTGTAGCAAGCTTCACGGCAAAAGTAGCTTGCTACATATGACAACATTTATATCTATGGGCCCACATGTATTTTATCAATGTTAATGTAACGGAGAGTGTACAAATGGACCCAATAAGGGTCATTTAGCTGGGGACACTCTATAACTACCTCTAGGGGTCCCCTCAACCCACTGTATGTATTTATTTAGTTGGCCTTTTCTTTGACTCACCCTATAATTGTATTATAATAAATTAGAATCATTTTCTCTACCTACAGCATTCATTTTCTCCCCCTACAGCATTCATCTTTATGTTGACAAAAAACGATGATCTGTGTGTTGTTCGGGAACAGTTGGTAATGGTTATGTGCAGTAAAACTTTTCATGAACTAAATGTGTGTTCCTAAATTTGTGTTCATGTCTTTATTGAAGAGAGCAGTTGTGATTTTGGTTTACAGAGTAAACAACTAAAAACTAAGGTTTTGGGCATTGTTTTCTCTAAATGCATACTTTTGTCTAAATATGGCTAAGGACACGCATTATTGTGGGTTTCCTGGACATTGTCTTCATCACTAAAGGAAAAAAAATCAGCGGAAGACAATTCCTCTGCCATTTTCAAGTATGTTTCTTTTTTTCTTTTTTTTGGGAGTCAGCTTGAAGCGTCCCTCTGTCTCCGACTCCCTCGTTTTGTTTACTAGTTTCGATGACCCGCCTCATCGTCCCACTGATTGGCCAGTCCATAGTGTTTCGCTCTAACCTTAGCCAATTGTGACTCATCATACCAGTCATCATGGATTTTCTCCGTATGTATGGATGTTCTCATTTATCCAAGTCATATATTTTTTTGGACCCTTTATTAGCAGTCCATTTTCTCTTTTTGTAGCTTTGATGTAAGCTACCGAGCTACATGGGTCTAAAAGTAGCTAAGCTACGGGGAAAGCTTCTCGTTGAAAAAGTAGCTAAACTACTGCCAAGCTACTGGAATATGTAGTTAAGCTACGTAGCTTAGCTACATGTAGCTTGTAACTGCTTATCACTTTGTACCGGTAGTTTTTAGCGCTTCCATTGGGAGTCTACTGACGGATATAAGTTAGATCTTTATGCTACTTTGTATTAGAAATGGGAACAGAAGAGAATGGATGCCCCACAACAAAAGGATAATGAAGAAGAAGAAGCTTATTGACTACGGCGTGGGCGGAAGAAAAGTTGGTTTTGCATAACAGGATAGAAACAAAACGCCAGATAATGTCTTCTAATAGGTGCCAATTTGGGGTCCCTATAAACACACATGATAATACTTGTATGTTGAAGCACAGTATGTCTGAAAATGCTCCACGTTACCAAAGTCGTACTAAAACATTTTGGCAGATTTTTGAGCGCTGTGTGTAATGTTCTATATTCTCAATAAAACAGCAAGGTTTTGGTGTTGCTTGCTTACCTGTAATTGCTACCCTCGTTTATTTTAACAGGCGTCAAACTGCAGTCCACACGTATCTCTTGTGTGACTGCCATGTACTGGTCACACTTATTACAATATGTACCAAATAAAATTGCTTTGAGATCAGTAAGCTCAACCAGAATTAATATGTACATTAGGCGCACCGGGTTATAAGGTGCACTGTTGATTTTTGAAAAAAAATTAAAGGATTTTAAGTTTAGCCATATAGTAAAAAAAAATACAGTAAATCGATTCATATTCCGTTGCTTCGATAATTCGTTTAATGGGTGTAGCTAATGAATATTGTTCAGATCCGGAACCATGGAGTACCGAGAACTTTAAATATGCAGCCGTAGTTTACGCATGGTTGCTGCAATATAGCGCACATGAGCGACTGTTTTTATTTTTATGTTAAGTGCTATTTCAATGTTGATGATGTGCATTTATTAGAAAAAACAATGCATTTCATGGCTAGCAGAAAAATCATTGTTTATTTAAATTATGTTCCCTAAAATATGCTTTGCGGCTATACTGTGGGTTCTATCTGAATACTTGGTTAATCAATAGATTATTTGATTACTAAAGTAATCAATAGCTGCAGCTCTACAGCTAGTGAACCAAAGTTATCAAACAACTGTTGAAAAGGTAATATCAGTGTCTGCCAGACAATAAGAAGACAGAGCAGTAGGCATATGTATGTGTGTGCATGCACAAGTGAAATTAAGTGATAAAAAAAAATAAAAAAAAATAAATATATATATATATATTTTTTTTTTATCACTTAATTTCACTTGTGCATGCACACACATACATATGCCTACTGCTCTGCCTTCTTCTAGAAGTAACCTGACTAGCTTGTTCTGGGATGTTTGGAGTCTAGATTTGAGGGTTTTGGAGGTGCTGGGGCACCAGGAGGTGCATGCGTAATCGAAAAAGGTTGAATGAGAGTTCCCGCTAGAATCTCCATGGTGCTTTTGTTGACCAGAGAGGAGATTCTGTAGAGAAATCTTGTTCGTTGGTTGACCTTTTTGATTACCCTGGTTGCCATTTTATCACAGGAGATATCGACTGGTGGCAAATTTCACTTAAAAAACGCAGCTACTTTTGAAATAACTGCTTTAGCAAATAACCGATGTGCATTCAAGTAAAACAATTTTAAAAATTAGATTTCTGACACTTTGAATATAACATTGTATTTCAGTTTTTTTAAGCTTTTTTTTAAATTTTGCAGCAACTAATGAAAAATGACAATTCTAATTCATCTGATTTAAAAAATGTATCATTTGACAGCACTACTATTTTATTTATTTTATTGCAATCTACCTGTTGTTTAAATCATAATTTACCAAAAAAAAAAGTATTTTGTGTTGATTTGTCTTGAAACTATTTTTCCAAAAACCGGTCATAGAAAAAAAGGGTCAGCATTGTCACCCCATGGCCGTTCTTTATTTTGAGTTTTTTGCCATTTTCCTGTGTTTTATGCTTTAGTTCCGGTCTAGCGCTCTTATTTCGGTTCCTTGTCCTGTTTTGGTTTGCACTTCCTGAGGCAACTTGACCCCTGCCTCAGAGCGCTCTTAGGTCCACCTGATTTCAGTTAAAATTCATACAGCCTTCTTAAGCCAGCCTTGCGCTTTAGTTAGCGCTCGAGAATTGACTGCTGTGGCACGCTGTTCGTTCGTTTCCTGCCTCACCATAAGTGTTACCTAGTTAAGAGTTTCCCCACAGTCTTTTGTGCGCTCCTCGTGTTTTGTTTTACGCGCACATCCCTGCATGAGCGTTTTTTTAGTGTTTGACAACTCATGAATTAAAATAATCTTTTACTTGCAAGCTGTATTCGTGTTATTATTCTGCATCTTGAAATCACGACAACTACCGCAAACATGCGGCCGCGCAACAAGCATAGGTTGTCTTATATTTGAATCAAAATGGTACCAATTAAAACAAATCACAACAAGTATTTGTTTCTGCTGTGAACAATTAGTAGGGCTAAATCAGGCCTATTCAACTGGCGGCCTGTGGTACACATCCGGTTTGCCAAAGCTTTTGATTTGGCCCGGTGAACATCACCCAAATAGGCTCATGTATGCAGTACTACCGCCCCCCACAACGGGCAACAGCAAGGCATATGTGTCACAATGAAGCAGCAGTAGGGTGAGTAGAAGAAGATGACTACTCATTCAAACCAAAAATAGCACTATCGAACCTGAAAAAAATCTAAATAAATTGCGAAATCTAACTTTTAACAGCGACTGGACAACAAAGTATGAATGTTCTGCCCCGAGCCATTGCTCTTGTCAGTGTTTCCTGTCGGACCTTTTAAGCGACACACACTGTTCTAGACCAGCAGCAACGGTAGAAATCCACTCGTGTAAATTTCTTCACAAAACTTGGTCAGATTTTTGTCAATATTGTGCATAAAGATATTTAGTTTGTTTTGTATTGAAATTGCTGACATCGTGATTTTCATATTTGTGGTTATTTGTCTGCGTGACTCTGGAGATTAAAGATCGTTTAAATACATCGTTTGAATACAAATTTGACCAGTAGTGGACGATAACGCTGCACCTTAGGTTCAATTGTGTGCAACGTTTGCTGTGGATGTTGTTTAATTTCTATATAAGTAAACATCCGTAGTTTACTGTATGAATGTATTAACAATAAACCTTCTATTTTATTTACGTAAAATACATAATGGACGTTATACTTTTGTAATGTTATTTTTAGATTTATATTTTCAGTCTAAATGAAGGAAGATTTGTAAAGAAATAACACTGAGGAAGGAAAATAATCAAAAAGAAGGAACTTCAATCCTCAACAAAACTTCTGGAGCTTCTGTTTCTTAATGCTGTTAATAATCTGTCTCGGTGCACATGCTGGAATCAAGTTGCAAAGACAGAATAATGAATTTGACAGTGCAGTGTGAGAGCTGATGTTTTTACCTTGCAATAAAGTAAACGTAGTCTCAAAGGAATATGACTTCTGACAAAACATCAACATTTCGATGTCTGCGGCCCTCTTCATTATGTATTTGAGTAGCCCTGCTCTAAAAAAAAAAACTAAAAAAAACCCCAATGATGACGGATATGATTAAATCAGCAAGAACAATGTACATAAGGCAAATCTACTGCATTGAGATGATGAATTCAGTCTGGCAAACATTGTTTATTGGTATATTTACCAGTGCTCTACATAATCCTGAGCACGTTGCTGGCAACACATCAGGATGTCCAACATTTTATTTATGAGAGCTTTTCCTTGCTCCACAGTTCTTTTAATTACCGCCGGGCCCTTGGTCTTGTATCACTTAATTAAGTAAATTATTTGGCCGCCGAAGCATGTTTCTGTTCACTCGGTTCAATTGTCTGTCATAGATGAAGATTGGAAAAATGTACTTCCAGTACAGTTGTTGTAATAGATTTTTTGAACTAAAACTTTAAATTCTAAACTTGTTTTTTCTGTTTCTACTCAAAGCTAATGTGTATTATCCCCCTCTTTCCCCCCTCTGTCTTGCAGTATGTTCCTCCAGACTTGTGTGTTTGTAACTTTGTGTTGGAGCAGTCGCTGTCAGTGCGAGCTCTGCAGGAGATGCTGGCTAACACAGGCCAAAGCAGCGAGGGGGTGAGTACTAGCTCTTGTCTCATATACACGCAAGCCCACTAAAAAACATCTACAAAGCTTCCATAAATAGCAACTGGACTTGACTTCTAAAGACATCAATGACCTTTTGGGATGAAAGGTATCGTGAGACTGGAGAGTACATGGAACGCATAAAAACACAACACGACTGACTGTTTTGGGGGCAATGAAAGGTTGACTTGAATAATTGCCTTACCAAAATAGTTCTTGCATTGGGATTGCACACACACATTTTTCCAGGGCAATGATCTTACGGCACATCATTAAAAGTTGAAGATGTTTTTCAAGTCTACAAGCTTTTCCAGAGTGAAACCAAAATGTCAAATGTAGTTACAGCGCAGCTTTGCGGCATACAATACCGTGCCTGACAAACGTCTTGTCGCTAGGGTACAAGTTGACCTTTAGTGCCCTTCAAGTATACGTCTGATAATTTTTTTTGTACAAGAAATGGCTCATTTCAATCCCAACAACTTTTGAAATAATGTTTTGTTGTCAAAAGAAATGGCTGAAAAGCATTTGAACGTTTACAGCTTGGTAAATCCCTTTTGAGTCAGTTTTTGCAAGGACAAAAATCTTGTCGCCTTGTCGTATGATGCACCCAATCCTAGATTACAGCCTCAATTGATAAGTCAATTAGCGGGTGTGTTGGAAAGGAATCCCAGCGCATCAGACCTTCACATCAACTGCAACTTTGCCTCTGACAACATGCCTAAGATTTACCCTGAGACCAAAGCGTTGATGATCACGAGCCTGGACCCCAGATCCACCGCTGAGGTGACTGACACCTTCAATGTGTCTCAACGTCAAGTGCAAACAATAAGAAAAAGATTGAAAGAGACTGTAGATGTTTTTGACAAGCCGAGGTCCGGCAGACAGCTACTCGGGAGGACCATTTGTTTGCTCGAAAATCCAAACCCAGCCCTTTTCCATTGCAGCAGAGCTCCACCAGGCCTGGTCACCTCAAATCCCTGTGTCAACTAGAACATTTTGTAGAATTCGGTTTCAAAATCGCCTCCATCTAAAAGGATGGATGCTGGAAAAGTGGCAGAATGTGGATTTCTTAGATGAATCTTGTCGCTGCAAATATTGCGGGAGACATAGTGGAGCCTGCATGGATCTGAGATTCAACCAGAAAACAGTTAAGTTTGGTGGCAGAAAAATCATGGTCTGGGGTTACGTCCAGTATGGGCATGTGTTTTGAGATTTTCTGTATGGAAGGCAATATCAATAGTCTAAAATATCAAGAAGTATTAGCTATCTCTTACGTTGGGGTCAAATTTTGCAGCATAATGATACTCCATCGCATACTCCCATCTCTACATCAAAGTTCTGAAAGGTGAAAATGATTAAGGGGCTCCAGGTCTGGCCAGGCCATTCACCAGACATGAACATCATTGAGCATGTAGAATGAAAGCGGAAGCATGGAAGACAAAACCAAAGAATCTTGATGAAATCTGGGAGGCATGTACGACTGCTTTATTTGCTATTCTTGATGACTCCATCTATAAATTGTATGAAACATTGTCAAACCGCATGGATGCAGTGCTTCAAGTTCATGGAAGTCATACAAGATATTGAATATGGATCTCGCAGCACCACTACTTAATTCACTGATGTTATGCAACATATGTTTGTATTTGAAGTAAATTATTTGTTACATTTTCACATTACTCTCTGGAGGCGACAAAACCTTTGTCTTGCCAGAATCTGACCTTTCTGTGTTCATTAAATGATCAGTATTAATTCAGTGAAGTAAATTTATTTTAGTATATTAAACATAATTTGGGAGGGTTTAATCTTTCATAGGAGCCATTTCTAAAAAGTCAGGTTATAAGCTGTTTGTACACAATGGATAATTAACGAGACGTTTGTCAGGGACTGTAGAAAACACGGCAGATATACAGTAATCTACATTTTGGTGTGTGGTTGTACAAACCCCGTTTCCATATGAGTTGGGAAATAGTAAATATAAACGGAATACAATGATTTGCAAATCCTTTTCAACCCATATTCAATTGAATGCACTACAAAGACAAGATATTTGATGTTCAAACTCATAAACTTTATTATTGTTTTGCAAATAATAATTAACTTAGAATTTCATGGCTGCAACACGTGCCAAAGTAGTTGGGAAAGGGCATGTTCACCACTGTGTTACATGACCTTTCCTTTTAACAACACTCAGTAAACGTTTGGGAACTGAGGAGACACATTTTTTAAGCTTCTCAGGTGGAATTCTTTCCCATTCTTGCTTGATGTACAGCTTAATTTGTTCAACAGTCCGGGGGTCTCCGTTGTGGTATTTTAGGCTTCATAATGCGCCACACATTTTCAATGGGAGACAGGTCTGGACTACAGGCAGGCCAGTCTAGTACCCGCACTTTTTTACTATGAAGCCACGTTGATGTAACATGTGGCTTGGCATTGTCTTGCTGAAATAACATGGTAACGTTGCTTGGATGGCAACATATGTTGCTCCAAAACCTGTTTGTACCTTTCAGAATTAATGGCGCCTTCACAGATGTGTAAGTTACCCATGTCTTAGGCACTAATACACCCCCATACCATCACAGATGCTGGCTTTTCAACTTTGCGCCTATAACAACCCGGATGGTTCTTTTCCTCTTTGGTCCGGAGGACACGACGTCCACAGTTTCCAAAAACAATTTGAAATGTGGACTCGTCAGACCACAGAACACTTTTCCACTTTGTATCAGTCCATCTTAGATGAGCTCAGGCCCAGCGAAGCCGACGGCGTTTCTGGGTGTTGTTGATGAACGGTTTTTGCCTTGCATAGGAGAGTTTTAACTTGCACTTACAGATGTAGCGCCCAACTGTAGTTACTGACAGTGGGTTTCTGAAGTGTTCCTGAGCCCATGTGGTGATATCCTTTACACACTGATGTCGCTTGTTGATGCAGTACAGCCTGAGGGATCGAAAGTCACGGGCTTGGCTGCTTACGTGCAGTGATTTCTCCAGATTCTCTGAACCCTTTGATGATATTACGGACCGTAGAGGGTGAAATCCCTAAATTCCTTGCAATAGCTGGTTGAGAAAGGTTTTTCTTAAACTGTTCAACAATTTGCTCACGCATTTGTTGACAAAGTGGTGACCCTCACCCCATCCTTGTTTGTGAATGACTGAGCATTTCATGGAATCTACTTTTATACCCAATCTTGGCACCCACCTGTTCCCAGTTTGCCTGTTCAACTGTGGGATGTTCCAAATAAGTGTTTGATGAGCATTCCTCAACTTTATCAGTATTTATTGCCACCTTTCCCAACTTCTTTGTCATGTGTTGCTGGCATCAAATTCTAAAGTTAATGATTATTTGCAAAAAAATTTTTTTTATCAGTTTTAACATCAAATATGTTGTCTTTGTAGCATATTCAACTGAATATGGGTTGACAATGATTTGCAAATCATTGTATTCCGTTTATATTTACATCTAACACAATTTCCCAACTCATATGGAAACGGGGTTTGTATGTCTGTTATTGTTTAGTAAAAGCTGTACTTTCCTTACATAAATTAATACAAACGTTTGATTGCTTTTACTGTATTGTGGTGTCCATATAATTCCCACTACAAATAAGTTTTTTTTTAAATTATAATCTACAGCTAATGCATTGATTGTTTCTGCTAGTTAGTCCTTCTAAACAAAGGAAGTGTGTAATACATATGTGTTTTGCTGAATTAATAGAATAGCTGAGAAATCCAAAGCAGTAATAGTGGTGTTTATATTGTAAGTTATTGTGTAAGTTATTATTATTTTTCTTATACAACTTTGAATTGGAGAAGACGCCATTAAACTAATATGAAAAGCAAATGTGTTTATTATTGGTTAAAACTGGGGATGGGCATTCGGCTCAATATTTCTGATCAATTAATTGAGGCATTTCATGCCTTTATTTTTAAAATGATTTGTTATTAGGGAGGTCCCGATCAACATTCCTGATCTGATTTTTTTATCCTTAGATCCGAGCTGATATCGCGTCCTGATCCGATACGAACGCATCAGTCTTGCTCCAACTTTCTCTGATTATTGTTGTCTGAACAGCTTTGCAGGTTGAAGTCTTATTATTGAACATTTTCTTCAATTTCCACCACACATTTTCAATTGGATTGAGATCCGGACTATTTGCAGGCAATGACATTGACATTGTATCTTTCTTCAAGGAAAGTTTTCACAGTTTTTCCTCTATGGCAAGATGCATTATCTTAAGAAATGTCCTCATCCCCAAACATCCTTTCAATTGATGTCAAAAGTTTGTGCATTTATTGAAGATGTGATGACAGCCATCTCCCCAGTGCCATTATCTGACATGCATCAATGACTGTGGAAATTAGCATGTTTTCTTCAGGCAGTCCTCTTCATAAATCTCATTGGAGCGCCACCAAACAAAAGTTTTGGCATCATCACCTTGCCCAATGCAGATTTGGGTTTATTCATTGAATTCCGACTTTCATCCAGTCATCTACAGTCCACCAATGCTTTTCCTTAGCCCATTGGAACCTGTTTTTTCTCTGATTAGGTGTTAATAGCTAAGTGCAAATGGACACATTTATTCGGATTAAAAGCCTAAGCGGAGTAAAAATGCTTCATGTAAACACGCCATTTGGAATATTCTGACCCGATCGCACACAATCTGATCAAAATTTCATTCCGATCGAGACTGGTGGTTTATGCCGATAGTCATTCGGATTGTAGCGCATGAAAACACATCTTCCGAAATTTGGGTTGAAATTATCCTTACGCATGTCTCTGTCGTCCACGTGGTGGTGGAGCGGTAACTAAATACAATTGCTGCTGTCTCCCCCCCATTCAACATGTTCACAAGTAGCGTTATTTACTGTTGAGTTTGTTGCTCTAAAAACGAGATTAGTAAAAACAAAAGTAGTGAACAGAAGGAAAAATTACTGTGACCGCGTCGGACAAGCAGAAATGCACAAAGCCATGTTTGTTTACAGTGAAAGTCACAGCTTTTTCAGCACCTGCAGTGAGCAAACTTGTCCAAAAGATGGCACCATAGCACAGGCAATAACACATCTTTCCGTTTGTTATGGTGCTGCGCTCAAGTATTCCGATTTAAGGTGTGATACATAAAAATGCACGTCATAATAAGATCTTTTTTTTCAGGGTCCATGTACACAGAAACATTCTAATCCGATTCAATCAATTTTGACGATTTATACGGGGCTAGTTACGACTTGATATTTAAATCTCATATCCTTTAGGCGCTTTCTTACAGTTTGGTCACAGACAGTGACTCCAGTTTCCGCCCATTCGTTCATTTGTTTTGCTTTGCATTTTCTGTTTTCAAGACATTACTTGAAGTTTTCTGTCTTGACGCTTTCATGTGTTCCTTCGTCTACCAGTATGATTGCCTACCAGTATGATTGCCTTTTACAACTACAATGTTTGTACTTGGTCCAGATTTTAGACACAGCTGACTGTGAACAATCAACATCTTTTGCAACATTGCGTGATGATTCACCTTCTTGAAGTTTGATAATCCCCTTTGTTTCAATGGACATCTCTCGTGTTGGAGCCATGATTCATGTCAATCCACCTGGTGCAACAGCTCTCCAATGTGTAAACACTATTTTAACTGCAGACTAATGAACAGGTTTTATCTGATGCAGATGTTAGCTTTGGAAATGAAAATTTACAGGGTGATTCCAACATTTATTTTCTCAGAATTGAATGGTTTCATATTTTTTTCGCTCTCCTTAAGCTAAAAACTGACGACCAATATGTATATTCTTGATTTGTTTGTTTCTAAAAGCCAGAAAGTTGCCATTTAAATAACTATAGTTGTGTGTCTTGTCTGTTATCTGCCTTTTTTGTACAAAATTAAAAAAACTGATTAACGGTGCCTCTGCTAGTTGCAGCCAAGTACTGCACTCCACTCTATCAAGATGAGTATTATTAATTAATCAAGCCGTTTTACATAATCAAGCCATTTTGCACAACTGATTATTTTTTGACAACTGATTAATATGCCCCGAGCTAAAACCGACTATACTTTTTAGTAGTCTAAGGTGTGCTTTAACACCAAGAATGGCTTCTGGATTTTAATAAAAGCTGTCACTATTCATTGCCTGGAACATGCTCCCATATTTTGTAAGAAGATATCAGAAGTCAAAGATAATGAAAGGCCATTTAGGGTGACGGAGGGGAATGGAGAATATGTGAGTGTACTGCAGCATCCGTAATCGCATCTCTGAATTTATACAAAGCAGGGTTGGCTCTTTTTTTTTCGGGCTCCTCTCCAGCTCACTTGGCATGTTTATGAAGTCATCTATTGAGGATACGATGAAGCGATACGGGCTTCCCATCAGTGGTAGCGACGTTCCTGTGATGGGTTTGTTTGGTCCGTAAACCCTTGTCAGATTCTCATATTCAGTCGTGCTGCTGAGCGATAACAGCTCTTGGCATTTTGGGTGCCTTTTAACTTAACTGCACATTCATAGCAATGGATAACTTCACCTTTTTTGTGCACATTAGATGGACACCTGCACAGTTAATGAGCCATGTTTATTATAGTGACTGTAGTTTGGAGTGGTGTAGTCCTACACACATTTTTACACTATAAAATTGAGAAAAAAAAGCTTAATAAAACATTAGCTGCTCCTGTTATAATTTTGTTACAGCTCTATGATTGGCTCTCATTAGGTGCAGACGTTCCCAATATTGTGCACCCAAAGAGAGTACCCCAAAGGTCGAACATAATCTATTCTGGGATGCTGTACCACCTTTTGATTTGTTCAAATTTAAAACTAATAAATACTACGGGTTGTAAACAATTAATACAGGCTTTTGGAGTTTTTCCCTTGCCTGGATTTGGGTTCAGATCAGGGGATGTTGTTGTGGTTTGTGAAGCCCTTTGAGGCACTTGTGATGAAGGGCTATACAAATAGATTGACTGGTTGATACTAAGGGTGTCCCTATACAATGTTTTCACTTCCAATTTGATACTAATATTGGAGCCTTGTGTCGAGGCCGATACCAATATCAATCCGATATGATATCAGTACAAATCATCCATCCATCCGTCCATTTCCTACCGCTTGTCCCTTTCGCAGCTGCACTCGGGCGGAAGGCGGTGTACACCCTGGACAAGTCGCCATCTCATCGCAGGGCCAACACAGAAATACATTTTATAATTTTGTAGTGTGGAATGTTCGAAAAGGCCTGCTCAAGAAAAATTGTTCGAGCAGAACAACAATATTGGTTATGAGAAAAACGGACCTATTTATTATTTACCGTCTGGAATAGTCTTGCGCTGTTTTTAAATTGGAGTGGTAATTTGGTTTTATGCTGACACCTAATGGTTGCAAAAATTCATCAAATGAAGCTCATGACACGGTAGATTAAATGATGCCAACACGTTTTTTTTACTGGATACCTTCCAATATGCTTCTGCCTTGCAGCCTTTGTATGTGTAAGTAATATGCAAGTATAATTATTTGATACTTGTTTATATTGACAAATGTGCTCTTTTAGACTGCAATAGTGTTCAATTAAGAACACTTATTACATATATCTAGCTTATGTGCTATTTTGTGCCTAGATGTTGTGTAGCTGCTAGGACCTAGTAGTCTGTAGCCTACCATATATAGCTTTTTTAAGTGACTTCACTAAAATAAGACCAACTTTGTGTGCTTTTTGGAGGACTATTAGATGTTAACTGGTTGTTGAGCTTTGCACAAGGACTGCTTGTATTGGAGACAGTGGTGGGACCAAGTCATTGTTTTGCAAGTCATAACTTAGTAAGTCTCAAGTCTTTGCCCTCAAGTCCCGAGTCAAGACAGGCAAGTCTCAAGTCAAGACAGGCAAGTTCCGAGTTAAGTCCAAAGTCAAGACTGGAAAGTCTCAAGTCAAGTCCCAAGTCCTGCATTTTGAGTTTCGAGTCTTTTCAAGTCCTTTTAACCACAGACTAATATATTTACACAGATTGTGTATGCTTTTAAAACGCTGTATTTATTTATTAAAACAAGTACATTTGAAATTGCAGGGAAAAGAAATAGTGCTGACATTGCACTTCATAATAGCACTATTAACCAGTCATTTTAAACATTCAAGCGGATCATAGACATTTTATAAGTAGACGCAGCATCGAGCGCTATTGCCTACTGGCGCTGACGAGACGCGGAGCCGCCATCTTGGAGTGGTGATCCGCTCCCCTCAGTGCAATTCATTTGGCAGGAGCAATGAACTGTCAGCGCATTTAATTAATCTAACCTCACTGAATACCACTGATTTTCACACAGTTTTTTGTCATACGTGTAGCTACGATAAAGAACACATGTTTTGGCGTGTTTTATTATTCATAGTTTGCTTAACAGTAATACAATATTCTTATATGCTATAAGTGACCAGATGTCCGAGATCAAAACTGGGAATATAATCCCAGAGAAGGGGGAAACTAACGGTCAGCTATTTTTAAATTGAAGA
Organism: Nerophis lumbriciformis; assembly: GCF_033978685.3. NCBI lineage: Eukaryota > Metazoa > Chordata > Actinopteri > Syngnathiformes > Syngnathidae > Nerophis > Nerophis lumbriciformis. The sequence goes on from NC_084573.2 coordinate 23,385,284, forward strand.
AACAATATGATTACCGTAGGTTATATATACATGCGTATATCCTACATAAACAATGTATGAATACATTAGCTATCTATATATCTTAGGGACCTATAGACTGTATCTCTGTTGCTGCAGCAGCAGAGAGTTTATTCTGTCTTGACACTTTGTATTGATATTTTGTATTACATTCTTCCCTTAAATGATAATGTTTACAGCTATTGTCTTATATGTATTTTTTATGTATGTCACTTTGGATAAAAGTGTCTGCCAAATACTTAATCATAAACAGCCAGTGCTGCGTCTACTTATAAGATGCCTATGGAGCAGATCACCACTCCAAGATGGCGGCCCCGTGTCTCGTCAGCGCCAGTAGGCAGTAGCGCTTGATGCTGCGTCTACTTATAAGATGTCTATGGTTATAACGTTAGCAGTGAGTTTACAGCCTCACTGATTTAACTACACAGCAAATAAAAGTTACGTTACTTAGCCAATAAACATTAGCTTACATTCAAAACTTACCGTTCTTTGTGCATCTTCAAATGTCGAACGAAGTTGGAAGTTGTTGCGTCTCCGTCTGTAATCTTCGAACCGCATGTTTTGCATACTGCAATCCGTTTTTTGTTGTCCAACTGGCAGTTTTAATACCCGAACAAAACTATCTTTGGCATGATAATTTTTCCTCACAGCTCTTCTTTGTTGGTTGTCCTGCAATTTTATTGGATGAATGCTGTGGGATGAAAACAACGTGGATCTAATTTGATTGGATGTTGAGCTGACAGGCAGCACACACGCTGACAGAAAGTAGCAAGTCTTGTCAAGTCAAAAGGCTCAAGTCCAGGTGAAGTCACAAGTCATTGATGTTAAAGTTTAAGTCGAGTTGCAAGTCTCTTTACATTTTGTCAAGTCGAGTCTAAAGTCATCAAATTCATGACTCGAGTGTGACTCGAGTCCAAGTCATGTGACTCGAGTTCACACCTCTGATTGGAGATTATATCAATATCAGATCGGGACATCCCTAATTAAAAAAGAAGGAATCAGACTATCACCATGATAAAGCCTTGACTAACTGTACAGATTGTGTTTTGAACATTCCGAGCTAGCGTTTAAGTGTAAAAAGCAGCTATCCACTTCCCTTTTGTTGATCTGTGACAGATGTTCAGTTCAAGGAAATTGACCAGGAGACTTGCTGAAGGCGAGTTGATGTCATGCATCGCTTTTTTTTAACTTTGACTCTCAGACAACACAAGTAAACAACTGTGGAGTTGCACAACAAAAACAATACATTACAAACCCACTCCTAATTTTGATGGCAAGTGAGTCTCCTGTGTGACTGCTGCAGTGTTCTTCCTGTATCACAATAAAGCCATTTTCAGCTCCTTTTGTGTCGTTAATTCTTTACTTACTCAGCTGAAAAATCACAGAAACATGCTTAGGTCAGTTTTGTTTTTGTTGTCTTTCCCTTTAAATCTCTTGCTTTTGCTTCTTTGTTTTGTCTTGTCTTAAATTTCTCGGAGCCTCTTTTTGCACTGCTCTCCAAAATCTACACAATGAAATTGATCATCTTTCCTGTCAACAATTTGACAAGATCTCCTTGATGAGAAGCTCGAGTTCAGGGGAAACTGCCAGTCCTGACGGAACGTTGATTGCTAGACACACGATGGACTCTTGGGAGAAGTGGAGGGTTGTGTATCCGGCGATTTTTTTCAGTCGAGGAAATTGAAGACATCTACCTATTTGGAATCATGATAACAGGGCATCTGCTGACTGGAGTAAGTGTTACTCTGTTGTATTGACAAATTCGGATGATGCTAGCAGCCGTTCAAGCTGCTACAAATGACTGAAAAATGGGCAGAGCCGTGGACACTCACACTTTTATGGTTTCTGAATAAATCGCAAACTCTTAACACCTTGGAGAAGCAGTCTGCTCTGGAAGCCGAAGTTGTGCTCAATTCGAGAACCAAAAATGTAGAATTAAAGTGAAAAGTTTAAATAGGTTTTTGCTCGCTCAAACAACATTATAATCTGGATTTCGTTTTTCTCTCTGGCGGTTTGGCAAGATTGTTGCAGTGAGAGTCCCCCAAAACACAGCGCAGTAAAGAAACTCCAAATTTCTTCCCTGTCTTTCATGGACATGCACCTGTTTGTTGACTTTTGTTGGACTGATGGACTGTGTTATCACAAAAACATTCCGTGAGAGCACCAAAGTCGAGAGAAAAGCGACTCTTCAGGCCTATGAAGGTTCTCATTCATCCAGGTCGTTCAATCGTTCGCAACTGGACTGCTTGGTTTGTCTTGGAAGACGCTTCGCCGCTCATCCAGGTAGGCTTCATCAGTTCGTGCTCATAGACTTAGATTGGTCAGATCTAGTCCCAATCTGACCAATCTAAGTCTATGAGCACGAACTGATGAAGCCTACTCGGATGAGCGGCGAAACGTCTTCAGGCTTACTTGCACACACGTGCATCCACGGAAAATACACGCCTTACACTCATGTACCCCACCTCCCACATTGTTTCACCCCTTGCGGTATGATGGACAATGAAGCAGCGCCCCTGGTGGCAGCAGCTTCGGCCCGGAAGCCCGCCCCATCGCTCCTGTTGCAAGTCTTGAGTTTTGTGAGTCGTAGTATGTGCTCATATGTGCTGTGCTCTGGGTTTCTTCCTGGTCTCAAACTGAGCCCCCATGGGAGCTTAGTTTGGGATTTGTTTTCTCCTCCCCCATATTTACCTTTTTTACTACCTTTCTACGGTGGGCCGCCCTTGTGGCGACCCATCAGTCTTCCTGTTCTGTTTACCCCGGTCTACTGTATCTGTTCTTGAACGGGTTGTACTGAAAACCAATTTTGTTGTACTTTTTAAGTGCCATGACAACCAAGTTCTGTTCCAATGCATGAAAACATTTAGCATATTCAAGTTTCTAGTCTCAATGTAAAAGCTTTGAAGAGGTCAAAGCCATGTTTTTTCCTCAACATTGTTGAAAACTGCATTACAAGACATTGCCTCTCTCTTGGATACACTTAAGGGCTTTATTATCACTACAAACTGCTACTCAAGACCAGGCCACAGCTATCCACAAGACCAGAAATGCTAAACCTTGCAAGAAGTTGTAGCCAGAGAAACTCACTCATTGAGCAGCTTTACTGTAAAATATGATAGGAAAAGGACACACACCTGTGCTGGATGAGTCTGGCTCCTACTTTACTGCCGTGCACTTATGGCCTTCTGTTGTTTTATTTGTCTAGCCCACCTGCATTGTTATTGGCCTTGGTAGCAGGTGAGCTGTGCTTTGGCAAGACATGCTGTTGGCAGCAGTACAAAACCTGGCAGCGAGGCTAATAAATCACATCTCGTAATGTCCCATTTGTCTTTATTGCTCGACTTCCGTACTCACAAATAACAGTGTTTTCATTTGTATTTGTATGTTACTAGAGTGCTGACCCTGACAAATGGGTAGGTTCATCAGCTTATTTTCCCATGTTTGCATGAGACATGTACCAGTAGAGAAGTGACGCCTATTTCTAATAATTCTTATACATTTTGGGGTGTGTGAAATTTAGTTTATAACCACATGGCAAGCATCTCTTTAAGTGCGATACTTAACAGCGACATAATGGCATTGTTTTGGCTGCACTACTTCTTTTTTTTTTACACCCAACTATTGCATATTTGGTTTGTGTGTGGGCTCTCACTGGTTTGTAAATTACCCATTTACCTGAGCATATCTGTCAGTTTTGTATTTCTATTAATTATCTTGTCACAAATGTTTCTGGACTGTGGCTTACTGCTTGAGACATATCGCAATTGGGGGACGCTGTATAGTTTTTAATTAGCCATGTCTGTTTCTTATTTTCTTAATGCAATAGGATTGGTCACTTATTATTTAGCCTTAAATGAATGTTTGGCCATTTGGCTATTCCTTAGTGTTCTCTCGAATCAATCTCTAATCAGTTAGAGAATATCGACATACAGGAATAGTGCAGACCCTCGTTAATTAATTACGGTGGTAGACGAAAAACGGGTGAGTTGTTTTCTTTAATGTTAATAAGCATTCAATGGTGTGCAGAGGTGTACTTCAAACAATTTTATACCTCAGATTATACTATTTATAGTCGCGGTGAAGGGAAAATGTTTTCTTCTCCCTGGGGGGGGAGTAACAGATAATAATTGAGATGCACTGAGGTAATGTTACAATATCCCATGCCAACAAAATATTCCGAACAGAAAACACTCGTACAGTAGGGCTGCATGTTACAATCAAACAGCTGGTGCGCAGTACTCACTGTAGAAACACTTTGTGGGGCGCAACGAAAGACTAGATTCTAGTTTAATGCGAACACTACTCTCTGACTACACATTGCAGCCATCTAACGTCTGGGAATTGCAACTACATGCAAGGTCATACTTGCCAACCTTGAGACCTCCGATTTCGGGAGGTGGGGGGGGGGGGGGGGGGGGCGTGGTTAAGAGGGGAGAAGTATATTTACAGCTAGAATTCACTAAGTCAAGTATTTCATATATATATATACACACACACACAAACACATACATATATACAAGAAATACTTGACTTTCAGTGAATTCTAGATATAAATATATATTTATTTTATTATATATATATATATATATATATATATATATATATATATATATATATATATATATATATATAAAATACTTGAATTTCAGTGTTCATTTATTTACACATATACACACACATAACACTCATCTACTCATTGTTGAGTTAAGGGTTGAATTGTCCATCCTTGTTCTATTCTCCATCCATCCATCCATCCATCTTCTTCCGCTTATCCGAGGTCGAGTCGCGGGGGCAGCAGCCTAAGCAGGGAAGCCCAGACTTCCCTCTCCCCAACCACTTCGTCCAGCTCCTCCCGGGGGATCCCGAGGCGTTCCCAGGCCAGCCGGGAGACATAGTCTTCCCAACGTGTCCTGGGTCTTCCTCGTGGCCTCCTACCGGTCGGACATGCCCTAAACACCTCCTTAGGGAGGCGCTCGGGTGGCATCCTGACCAGATGCCCGAACCACCTCATCTGGCTCCTCTCGATGCGGAGGAGCAGCGGCTTTACTTTGAGCTCCCCCCGGATGACAGAGCTTCTCACCCTATCTCTAAGGGAGAGCCCCGCCACCCGGCGGAGGAAACTCATTTCGGTCGCTTGTACCCGTGATCTTGTCCTTTCGGTCATAACCCAAAGCTCATGACCATAGGTGAGGATGGGAACGTAGATCGACCGGTAAATTGAGAGCTTTGCCTTCCGGCTCAGCTCCTTCTTCACCACAACGGATCGATACAGCGTCCGCATTACTGAAGACGCCGCACCGATCCGCCTGTCGATCTCACGATCCACTCTTCCCTCACTCGTGAACAAGACTCCGAGGTACTTGAACTCCTCCACTTGGGGCAAGATCTCCTCCCCAACCCGGAGATGGCACTCCACCCTTTTCCGGGCGAGAACCATGGACTCGGACTTGGAGGTGCTGATTCTCATCCCAGTCGCTTCACACTCAGCTGCGAACCGATCCAGTGAGAGCTGAAGATCCTGGCCAGATGAAGCCATCAGGACCAAATCATCTGCAAAAAGCAGAGACCTAATCCTGCAGCCACCAAACCGGATCCCCTCAACGCCTTGACTGCGCCTAGAAATTCTGTCCATAAAAGTTATGAACAGAATCGGTGACAAAGGGCAGCCTTGGCGGAGTCCAACCCTCACCGGAAACGTGTCCGACTTACTGCCGGCAATGCGAACCAAGCTCTGACACTGATCATACAGGGAGCGGACCGCCACAATCAGACAGTCCGAAACCCCATACTCTCTGAGCACTCCCCACAGGACTTCCCGAGGGACACGGTCGAATGCCTTCTCCAAGTCCACAAAGCACATGTAGACTGGTTGGGCAAACTCCCATGCACCCTCAAGGACCCTGCCGAGAGTATAGAGCTGGTCCACAGTTCCACGACCAGGACGAAAACCACACTGTTCCTCCTGAATCCGAGGTTCGACTATCCGGCGTAGCCTCCTCTCCAGTACACCTGAATAGACCTTACCGGGAAGGCTGAGGAGTGTGATCCCACGATAGTTAGAACACACCCTCCGGTTCCCCTTTTTAAAGAGAGGAACCACCACCCCGGTCTGCCAATCCAGAGGTACTGCCCCCGATGTCCACGCGATGCTGCAGAGTCTTGTCAACCAAGACAGCCCTACAGCATCCAGAGCCTTAAGGAACTCCGGGCGGATCTCATCCACCCCCGGGGCCTTGCCACCGAGGAGCTTTTTAACTACCTCAGCAACCTCAGCCCCAGAAATAGGAGAGCCCACCACAGATTCCTCAGGCACTGCTTCCTCATAGGAAGACGTGTTGGTGGGATTGAGGAGGTCTTCGAAGTATTCCCTCCACCGATCCACAACTTCCGCAGTCGAGGTCAGCAGAACACCATCCGCACCATACACGGTGTTGGTAGTGCACTGCTTCCCCTTCCTGAGGCGGTGGATGGTGGTCCAGAATCGCTTCGAAGCCGTCCGGAAGTCGTTTTCCATGGCTTCCCCGAACTCCTCCCATGTCCGAGTTTTTGCCTCCGCGACCGCTGAAGCCGCACACCGCTTGGCCTGTCGGTACCTGTCCGCTGCCTCAGGAGTCCCATGAGCCAAAAGAACCCGATAGGACTCCTTCTTCAGCTTGACGGCATCCCTCACCGCCGGTGTCCACCAACGGGTTCTAGGATTACCGCCACGACAGGCACCAACTACCTTGCGGCCACAGCTCCAATCAGCCGCCTCGACAATAGAGGTGCGGAACATGGTCCACTCGGACTCAATGTCCAGCACCTCCCTGTTCTATTCTCTGTCACTATTTTTCTAACCATGCTGAACACCCTCTCTGATGATGCATTGCTGTGTGGCACGCACAAAAGTGCTTTCATCAAATGCACTAGATGGCAGCATTGTCCTGTTTAAGAGTGTCACAACATTGCTGTTTACGGCAGACAAACTGCTTTACGGTAGACGTGACTGCTGTTGTTGTGTGTTGTTACCGCGCTGGGAGGACGTTAATGAAACTGCCTAACTATAAACCCACATAAGAAACCAAGAACTCGCCCTCTATCATTCTACAGTTATAACGTGATTGTGCAGGTACGCTGTTTATTTTGTGGGAATCTTGAATTTCGGGAGATTTTCGGGAGAAATTTTGTCCCGGGAGGTTTTCGGGAGAGGCGCTGAATTTCGGGAGTCTCCCGGAAAATCCGTTAGGGTTGGCAAGTATGATTACAGTCATAGTTACAAATGAGACGGGAAGTGTAATAAATCAAGATATAACAACTGGACAGCACACTTATCATTAGCAGCTCACATTTAAATGTTAAAAAATAAATATTATTGAATACATTTAAATTTGTTTACTCATGAACACACAGAAGTACTGGAAATTGGTACTGTTGAGTGTTTGTATAGATTCTCAGGTATCAAAAATTGATATGGTATTGATTTAAATGTGAAGGTACCCATCCCTACTGGTACATAACTGAGGCCCAAACTATTGTTCCTTTATGCATTGTTTAGATTGCATGAGTAACTCAGTGATTGATGAATCTGGTGTTCCTTAAACATAAACAGCAGACATTCCTCTGTGCATGATAGAGTGGACGACATAATAAAAAATAATACTGTTTTTGTTTACAGAATTTACATTAAATGTAAAAAAAAAAAAAAAAAAAGTTTTATTAGATGCATCAAGTTTGTCGTTTACTTGAATAGAGAAAGCAATAAATGAGCACACCATGCAACAGAAACACGAGCTGACCAGATCTTGCTCTGATTTGAACCAATTAAGAAATACATGTGTAGTAGACTCTTAACAAATTCAAACTTGTGAAACAATGGTTCCTTGAAGATGCAACTCGCACCTCACCTCTTCCCCTAAAGCAGACGCACACAGCCCAGCAGGGCCCAGAGCTGTTCAGGATACAGTACTCCGAGAGGGTCAGCTAGGCAAAGGTCACCATTCTTGGCAGTGATGCGTCAGCAGCACAACAAGACTGAAATACAGACAAGCTCGCTGCGCACGGCGCACCCCCCAGCTGTTGCTGTATACTCATGCGTTTTCTTTGATGGAACCCTTCCCGATTATATTTGTCCAAGATTTGATTACCACAAGACGACTTGCTTGGTCATTTTTAACGTAAGAAAACATATCTGAACACTGAAAGCCGGGTGTAAAAGTACTCTATAAGTGTAAACACAACCAGGAATATCCATGTTTTTTGTCTATACGTCATATGTGAGGTGTTGTGTTGCCACATCCAAGCAACTGAACTAAATATAGATGAATTTGTGAACAATATACAGTTCAGCAACCATTTTATTTTCTTGAAGGACAATATAATATACATTACAATAGAACTTAAGAGTAGTAAGTGTACTGCTTGTAAAACTGTATAGACTTAGGTCTATAAGATCTTAATAACAAGCGCTAATTAGTGTGTGCTAACTATACAATTGCGAGTACTATTTAGTGGGCGTGCTGCGGGTCTAAGACTGTGTGCGATTGATAAGTGGATCATATTTAGCGTGTATACCAGCTGTCACCATGGAGACACTCATTTCCCTCCACATTTATGGCATCATATGGTCCAACATTTGGCGTTTCGCCGTGTTGACATGCAGAACACAAATACAAAACGTACCACCACATAGGCTGTATTGAAACAATATAACCTATGAAGGTGTTGTGATGCACTACAGTGTTGTGATGGTGCGTCTGGAATGATCCAGATGCAAGAAAATGCATTTTGCAAGGAGGTTTTATATGAAAAAATAACCCCTATTTAAAAAAAGACAAATTAATTGAATTTGTTTTAATCAGCCCTTTAAGTCATCCAGCAGCTATAACATTATAAAATGACATTTCTGAACATACGAAATGTGTAATATTTTTATTTCTGACTGTCCAAATATGTTGACACGCACACATGGAATATTTTCTCTCTCTCTCTCTCTCTCTCTCTCTCTCTCTCTCTCTCTCACTCAATTGTCCAATGTTTCAGACATGCTAAATATGGGTGCAAACAGCGGCTGTAAGTCAGTTTCAGTCTTAATTAATCACATTGAGAGTGTTAAATGATTATAGTTGCACCTTTTCTTCCCAGTATTGTGGGCGTTTTAATGATCGGCATATATTTTGCATGCACATAAAGGCAGACATGCTAAATGGATTGTGTTTTTGTAGCTTTAGCTTAGTACTTTAGATCAGCTTTGCATGCATTATCACGTTTGCACGTGTTTTAACACACGCAAACATTTAGTAGATCAGGCCCTTCCTGTACTGTACTCTGGTACACATAGATTTGCTTCCGAAAGTTGAAATTCATCTTTCCTTTTGATGAACCGCAGCTATCCAGTGCCACTTTAGACCAGCACCATTTTGGAACTCACTTTGCTAGCTATTTAAACAATAATGGCATTTTTTTGGGCCAAAACAATCAAAAACTAGATCTAAACAAAACAACTAGAAAAAAAAACAAAGTACAGCTGATTTGATAACACAGTAGTATCTCAATTTACTAGCTTATTTAGTTCTGTGATGGAGCTCAACTTAAAGAATAACAATTAGCCGAAAGACAGTTCTTACCTCAAAAGTTAGGGCACTCCTAAATTGAGGTCTCATTGTATACTTTTTAGTTTTGCATCTTAAAGGGGAACTACACATTTTTTGGAATTTTGCCTATCGTTCTCAATCATTATGAAATACATGACAGATGGATTTTTTAAAAATGTATTTTAAATTGTAAATAAATGCGATCAAAAGTCTGTTTACAATTTTGCCAATAAAGCGTTTAAAAAAAACATTTAAATGCCTCCACTAAGGTTTTATATACATGATGTAAGTGTATATGTAATGTAGTAACAGGTACATTTATCCATCCATCCATCCATTTTCTACCGCTTGTCCCTTTCGGTGTTCGCGGGGGTGCTGGAGCCTATCTCAGCTGCATTCGGGCAGTAGGCGGGGTACACCCTGGACAAGTCGCCACCTCTAATAACATTTATTCTTTATGTTTTTTATAATCATTTTAAGCATACCCGGCACATTAATTTAAAAAACGCATCACAACGTTCGCTTTTTTTTTTTTTACGACCGATTATTACTCACTGTAGACTTTATGAGAGCCATCAAACATGAGAAAACATCACTGGCTGTACAATGTCTGCTGTCTTTGGAATGCTGACTGCTCGGATGTTCATATATTCCCGTTTAGATGAAGAATGACTCATAATCCTCGCGGAGAGAGGGTGGGTAGAACCAAGCGTCTTTTTGTTTCGTTTTTGCCATTTCCGGGTCTAAATTGGCTGTCAAGGTGTAACAACCTGTCAGAATACGTCCTCATTCTTCTACTATCCAGGTGAGAGACATGATTTATGATCTAAATTAAAGTTGGACGAGCAAGGAAACGAGGAAGCAGCTGATCAGTCGATCATGTCAACAAGTTTGTGTGCGTTAGCGGTTATAATAACAATATCACTAATACTTGGTTAATATTCAAGTCATGAAGTGTAAATGGAGTATTGTTGCCGCTTTTTGGATTGTTTTTTTTATTGGGTTCTATAGGCGGAATAGAGGACCTCCTATTGGCTCCGCAGTAAGCACTTTTATTTACGAGTTAGAATGCATTGAAAAAATAATGCATCTGTCATAGGGCTAGGCGATATGGCCTTTTTTTTTTTTAAATATCGCAATATTTTAAGGCCATATCGCGATACACGATATATATTTTGATATTTTGCCTTAGCCTTGAATGAACACTTGATGCATATAATCACAGCAGTATGATGATTCTATGTGTCTACATTAAAACATTCTTCTTCATACTGCATTAATATATGCTACTTTTAAACTTTCATGCAGAGAAGGAAATCACAACTAAAAAAATCACTATTTTTTTCATACGGTGTTGATGTGGAAATGTTTGCCCCGGCATTTTGATGGTGTGGGCGTGTGGCACAGAACCGAGATGTTAACGTGCGGAGTAAGCACTCTTGATTCTCTAGCAGGTGACTTTTCAAATAATGCTACATATTAGCAGTAATGCTACTTTTTATAGCAACGCTTTCGCCCCACACTTGACAAATTGCGGTTGTCTGTTCGACATATTCCCACTTGAAGCCAAACCACCGCCAGACAATGGACCCCCTGCTGTTTTTTGGGGGAATTAATTATTCCTTCATTTGTTACCAGATTCGCACCTTCTTTCGCTCGTATTACCGCTAGCATCACAGCTAACGTTAGCCAAGCTGCTACCTCTCTGCTGCGCGAGGGCGTATACTGTGACGTATGACGTGACAGTATTTGACGTGTGTAGAAGCTGCGCTTGCTGTCTGTGAGAAGGAGACACAAGAAAGAGTGGGAAGAGCCTGTCGTGTAATGCCAGCAGCTAAAAGCAACTGCGTGAGAACGTATACTCCGATATCACGATATAGTCATTTTCTGTATCGCACAGAGACAAACCCGCGATATATTGTGCATATCGATATATCGCCCAGCTCTAATCTGTCATGTCTTTCATAATGATTATGAACAATGGCAAAAGTCCCAAAAAAGTGCAGTTCCCCTTTAAGTCGTTTTTTTTTGCTAAATACGATAACTTTTCTGAAAATGTTTTAAAACATTTTGAGACCATGACTGTGGTTTGCTGTGTCAGCGAATAGACTATAGATGAGACTGCTTACTGTAGTTTATCTTTTTTTCATCCGCTAAGAGAGATTGATTAAAAAGGTAAACCAGTATTGGATTAATTAACCCCAGTTTTCATTTAAAAAAAAATTCATCTTTTGTCTTTTTTTTTTTTAACCCTAACATCAATGTTTCTCTGTAGTTGTTTAGTTTTGTGTGGCCCTATACTTGTTGGTGTTTAGTTGTGTGACCGCACTGTTCTGTTGTTTTTACTCTTCCTTCCTTAACCTGCTTGCACTTGGAATAGAACTGTTCCTTCAGAATTAGTTTCTCATCAAACTTCATTCTGTCAGAGACACAAATGGAGGTTCAAAATGATGGGACAAATCACCATGTGCTTATGTTTACAGGTCAAATATTTCAGATCAATACTATCTGGTGTTTTTATTTCTTGGCAGGGTCAGGGTGGCGGACATCGAACCCTGCTCTACGGCCATGCCATCCTCCTGCGCCACTCCTTTAGTGGCATGGTGAGTACACACTATGGACTTATAGCACCAGAATATTCAAAATCTATATCCAATAAAATAGCTACGTACTGTGCAAAGGTCTTTGGCCACCATCACCAATTGTGTTTTAATCACTTTTTTCTCCACAGCATTTGAAGTAATGTTGTCCAAGGACAGACACAATTAACAAGATTACACTAAAAATAAAAAATCAATTCCTACCAAGCTTTGCAGATAGGTGGTCTGGACCAAATAAGAATATTTGACATTTTGAAAAGGGTCTAGCATAGGGGTTCACAAACTTTTTGACCTCAAAGCCCAGCTTTTCCACTACAAAGTGGGCCTTAACACTAAATTAGAATTCTTTCTCCTGATTTGAATCGTTTTCAATAATTATATCTAACGTACTTACAGTTTAACAGGATAAACCTTGTCAAATGATATGAAAGCATGTGTTATTCACAAATGTTATTGTCAAGGCTTAGGTCAGGCTGATTACAAAAACAAATATACTGCAAAAAGATAGGAAAAAATACATTTACATACACATAAGCAGTGCTAAAATAAATACATTCTTACTCAATTAATACTAAATACCAAAATATATGTTTATTAAAGAAATTGTCAATAAAATTAAAGTTCAAATAAATATACAGCTTCACCACTTTAGTCATAATTTTTGCCCTTAAGAAACTTTTCTATGACTTAAGCTCCAGACTTTGTTTGATATTGTCATTACTGCTACAAGTGGTGGAAAATTATATGACAACTGAGTACCGAAGCAGAAACATATTTATTTGGCGGCCTTCTAAGGGGCGCTTGTTGAGCCGCGCGGCCCTATGATTAAGAACCACTGATTTAGATCAGTGATTCCATCGAGTGGTACGCCAAAGAATCAATTAAATATTGTAATGACGTGACTCGAGCCGTTATCAAAGGTTTATCGGCCTTCAGTGGAAGTTGTTACAATCCGATTACTGTAGGCTGTGGTTGACGGCAATTAAGACACAAAAACAACCGTTTTAGTCCATTTCTTTCACCTATCACCAAATGTTCTCCACATTCTCCACTTAAGTCTGCCCTTTCCCAGCCTCCCAGCCAATCAATATGCAGAACACGTGTAAACAAAGACGAACATCAGAGAAAGCTGCACGTAACATTTAAGTACAGTACAGTTTTAGTACATTTTCGTTTAATGTTTAAAAACTGTATTTTTATAATCCTTTTAGTACAATGTTTAACTTTTATGTGCAACTAATTGTATTTGATTGAGTAAGTACAGTGTTTTATTTTCCTATATTCAAACTGTGTGGAATGTTTCAGTGGCCAAAGATTTTAAATATACTTTCTAAATAAAATCTCTGCATTGTTTTAATGAATACGTAGGCTTACTATGTTACTGTATTTTAATGTTGGTCATTATGGTGGTACTTGGAGAGCCAAGGGTTTGCTGAGGTGTTACTTGGCACAAAACGTTTGAGAACCCCTGTTATAGATCAGAAGTGTCAAACTCATTTTCAACTTGATGTACCTAATGTAATGGCCAGCCAGTGTTTATACTGTACCAGTGTGCAATCAATTCAAACAACCCGAGGAAGGACATTAAAGATTTTCTTGTATAATTTAAGTTTTGCTCTAATGTATTTTGCTCTAGTACCTGACCTGTTTGAAGACATCAAGGTCCCTGACGGACAAGTTGTCATTTGATGTTGGACTACAAGAGGATTCAATAGGTACAGTATGCCTTTTTAATGGGCCATTTAAGTACAAAACCCTCACACAGTATATCAACAGAAATGATTTGGGGTTTTTTTTTAGAGAGAAAAGGGACATAGTTAAAAGGTTATATCCAGAAGATTTCTGTAATATAATTATTGATAAAGATGATCGTAAATAAATAGAATGTACTGTATTTTCCAAACTATAGGGCGCACCGGATTATAAGGCACACAGCCGATGAATGGTTTATATTCAATCTTTTTTCATATATAAGGCACACCGGATTATAGGGCGCATTAAAGGAGTCATATTTTTTTTTTTTTTTTCTAAATGTAAAACACTTCCTTGTGGTCTACATAACATGTAATGGTGGTTGTTTGGTCAAAATGTTGCATAGATTATGTTTTACAGATCATCTTCAAGCCACTTTCTGACAGTCGCTTCCGGATGTGCCATTTTGTGGGCGGTCTTATTTACGTGTCTCACCTTCGGCAGCGTCTTCTCCTCGTCATCTTTGTTGTATCGGTGTAGCGTACAAGGACGGGAGTGAATGAAGTGTCAAAAGATGGAACTAACTGTTTAAATGACATTCAGACTTCACTTAAATCAATAACAGAGCAGCATCTCCTCATCCGTAAACAACACCACCGGAAATGTGTCCCGTGAAAAAACGTCTGACCGGAACTCGCTAATAACTAAAGTTCCTTGGGTGAATAATGTAAACGCACTATGTTTTAGCACTTTCATGGCGAGTTTACTGACAGATATAAGTAAGAACTTTACACTACTTGATATTAGAAATGGCAACAGCGGAGGATGAATGTCCGATAACAAGAAGATAGAGAAAAAGAAGAAGCTTATCGACTATGGTGTTGGCACCGACTACAGTGGTGGATGTGTGCAAATTTTCAGGACTTATGCAGATCTCAAATACACATCAGCAGGTACCAGAAGGTAAGAAAAGTTGGTTTTGTATAATATTGCGAAACAAAACGGCAGATAATATCTTACTTTATACACACAACATAATAACACTCGTATGTTTAATGCGCCGACAATCCATCAAGTGGTGCGGCTTCATACCTTCCCAAAGTCATACTAAAACATTTTGATGGATATTTGAGCGCCGTGTGTAATGTTCTATATTTTCAATGGAACATATAAAATGTTGGTGTTGTTTACTTGAGTCATATTGCCATCATATTGCAGTCTACACATATCTCTTATGTGTGACTGCCATCATATTGCAGTCTACACGTATCTCTTATGTTTGACTGGTCACACTTATCATTAAACCATGTACCAAATAATATTGCTTCGCGGTCGGTAAGCAAAACCAGAATTATTCCGGACATTAGGCGCACCGGGTTAGTAGGCGCACTGTCGAGTTTTGAGGAAAAAAAGGAATATAAGTACGCCTTATAGTCCGGAAAATACGGTAGGTGTTTTTTGTATTACATTATATAATAAAAAACACTTTCTGTACTTATTAAAATGTTTTAATATATGACTTTCACTGTAATTATTGTTTATTTCTTTGGAAAGGGGAAATGGTAAAGGACAAGGTATTGTATCATTTTGTGAAATCATTGCAATAAAGTAGTAAAAAAAAAAACAGAAAATGACGGTTATTTTTATATGTCTACACCCCGGATAGAAAGTCAACTAAACACCATATTTGTCATCAGAACGGCTCATTTCTCAGCCGTCTTGACATTCCAGCCCCTAGTAATTGGTAACACGGAAGCGTGTTTGTGTCAACAGGAGAAGCCTGCTGGTGGACCATACACCCTGCGTCCAAGCAGAGGTCTGAAGGGGAGAAAGTTCGCATCGGAGACGACCTGATTCTTGTCAGCGTGTCAACAGAGCGATATTTGGTCAGTGGACTCTCATTGGTTTTCACTCAGGTTGATGCTATTCCACACATAGCATTTTTTTTATTTTTTTTATTTTGCTGCAGCTGTTACATATACTGTGATATTGTACATGGTAATTGGGATTTGTTATATATTGTATATATCATATAAAAATCTAATATAATATATCAGTATATATTATATACTGTATATATACTGTAATATGTAAATATTACATATGTTATATTTTATATTGCTACTATGGTAAATTTTTTGTGTACTTAATACCTGCATTATCCTTTCCATCCTTACCCTTTCGAACCTTTGAAACTGAGCTACTGTGTGGAACAATTTCCCTTGTGTATCAATAAAGTTTGTCAAAGTATGGCCGGAACACGGATCACTGAATAGTATCCGAGGCTGTGGTTCGACCAAAAATTGGAAACAAAGATTTTCGATGCACACCTCAGTTTGATGTTTTTGTCACCTGACCAAAGACTACACAGTAAGTACGTGCAGAAAGGCCCCTATTCTCCCATGTGCTTTGCAACTGTCCTGATTCTGGGCGCGCAGTATTCTCCACCTCACTGCACATGTATCATCCAAGATGCTCTGAGTAGAAAAACCCTTAAATGTGGGCTCTCCCGATCAAATCTGGCCTTCTGTGTATTCTCTGGTCGACGACTTAAGTACCACACGCTTCTCAGGCTGAAATAAGTCCAGCTCCCCAGGGAGATGAAACAATATTTGGCACTTGAAGTTTGGATGCCGTGTATACCACACATAATAAAATGATAAAATAAAAATGGAGGCAAACAGGATGTGAAACGAAAAATAGGACTAAATACAAAAAATTAATAATGGTAATGTGGAATCATGACAGGTTTTAGGATCTTGAATGTACAAATGTAAACATTTGGATACCCTTGGCGTAGACCGGCAGTCAGCAACCCGCGGCTCTCGAGCCGCATGCGGCTCTTTAGCACCGCCCTAGTGGAAAATGAAAAAAGATGGGGGAAAAATATAATAATGTTTCTGGAGGAGGACAAACATAACACAAACCTTCCTAATTGTTAGAAAGCCCACTGTTTGTGTTTATGCTCAACTGATGACAGTATTTGGCTAGCGCCGTTTTGGCGGTCCTTGAACTCACCGTAGTTTTACATTTACAACTTTCTCCGACCCTGCCACAGAAAAACTTGTTTTATGCCACTCCTTCGTTGTCTCATTTTGTCCACCAAACGTTTTATGCTGTGCGTGAATGCACAAAGGTGAGCTTTGTTGACGTTATTGACTTGCGTGGAGTGCTGATAATCCATGCTAACATGCTATTTAGGCTAGCTGTGTGTACATATTGCATCACTATGCCTCGTTTGTAGGTATATTTGAGCGCATTTAATTTTCTTTACTTACGTCCTCTGTGTATTTAATTTATATTTGCACGTCTCGTGACACATTATCTGTATGTAATATTGGCTGCATTTCTGATTGTGTGCCATGTTGTTCCAGACCACAGCAAACGTTCCTAGCTTGCAAAGATTTTAATAAATCCATTAGAGGAAGACAGCCTGTCCTTTCCTTTAACTTGGGCACACACATCTATACCTTTGGCAGTTTTAAGCCAGTAATTTCCAGGAGTTATCTCACCCTCTGAGACACTTACTTATTAATGTGTTGCCTTCATTATTACGCTTACATAAGGCTTTTAACTTTTTGCGGCTCCAGACAGATTTGTTTTTTGTATTTTTGGTCCAATATGGCTCTTTCAACATGTTGGGTTGCCGACCCCTGGCATAGACCCTTTCAAACTGTCGTGTTAATGTTACATCTACACAGATTAACAGTTTAAGACACGTTCTATCACCTGCGCAAGTTCTCATTGGATGCACACGTTTTTTTGCAGGACTAAATGATCCTTTTCACCACTGTCAAGTGAACTGCACTGACAATTGATTTCCCTGCGCGCGTGGTTGCTCTAACCTCCACATAGCTTGAAGTCCACTTCATTGTCCCACTTAAAACCAGCCAAGAGTGGCTGGAACATTGTAGAAGGACTTATCTGTGACAGAAATCTGATTTGTTTTTAATGTGATTTTTTTCTGCTCCAGCTGTAGCTCCTTCCTCAATTTACTCAGTCGCTAAGGAGGAGGAAAAAGGAGAGGTTTTAGAAAAATAGTTGGGTCTGAATAGACGAAGACAAATCTCAAAAAGGTGTGGCGGCGAGTGTCGATGCTCCAAGAATAGTAAAAGGGGCCAGTCAAGCGAGGGAAATGTCCTTTTAATGCAAAGCTGGCTAATGTCCAGACTTTCATTCGCTCCGCTGGGAAATCTCCCTGTGATTTGGCTTGAGCGTTTCGTTCAAAGAACAGGGCACTTGAAGAAATTCAGGCAAAAGTAATCAGCGCGCCATTACAGTGAGTGATCACTCAGGTCGATATGCAACCTTTGCAGGATGTAAGTGTTTGTAGCTTGAAACAAATGATACATGAGGGCAAGTCTGCCAAAAGGAAGTTGCATTGATTTTGGCTAAATACACATGAATATTTGATACACAAAGCATACTCATTTTTCTTGTTTGTACGATATTATACAGTAACACGGTCGGATTTGTTTAAATATCAGAAATATACAGCCCTGTGAAAAACTGGACATGTATCAGCCATCCTAGAACATGTACTTTACTATGGAGGTTGATTTGTGTCTTTATTACGAAAGCTTTTTTTTTTTTTTTTGACAGAAGTTTTTGTTAGAAGTTTGTAAACTTAATTTTTTTACATCAAATTATGCTGACAATTTCATTGAAAACAAATTATGTGTTTTAAAATTCAGTGTATAAAAATTCAGCATGCAAAAATTCAGTGTAGAAAATTTCAGTATTGACAAAATTTGCTACTTCAAAAAGCAAGACTCATTTTTGGTAAATTAAGACTGAAGCAATCGATCCTGTCTCAGAACCAGCCAATGAGGTGTCAAGTTTGAAGTCACATGAAACGGGTCTTGCAAAACAGCATAAAAAAGGCAGTTAACTGGGCTACCTGGGCCTAATACAACATAATTAACATTTCAAGGTGGTCCGTTAGATATTTTCAAACCATATAAATGATTCCAATGGTTAGAATCTGCACTTTTGAGTGACAGACGATACGAAGCTATGCTTCATGCAGACCAGGGCACAAACAAGAGTTGTTTACAGAGCAAAAAAAGCCTAACAGCGAGTGTCAGATAGAGGCAGATTTATACAACAAAATCCTGCATAAAGGTGATATTTTTACGAACAAGTAGATATTGTTTACCCTTGGCGTTTGTTTCGCCGAGTTTATTGCATCTTTGTTGTTTTTGCTCGATTATAAAAGGCGTTGATCAAGGAGGTGGTGGAAGTGATTCTTGCTTTTTGAAGCAGCAAATATTTTGACACTGAATTTTCAGCACTGAATTTTTATACACTGAATTTTAAAACACATAATTTTTTTTACAATGAAATTGCCGACATAATTTCATGTAAAAAAATCAGTGAGGCGGTGTGGCTCGGTTGGTAGGGCGGCCGTGCTAGCAACTTAAGGGTTTTGGTTCGATCCCTGCCTCCGTCATTCTAGTCACTGCCGTTGTGTCCTTGGGCAAGATACTTTACCCGCCTGCTCTGTGTACCACTCACACTGGTTTAAATGTAACTTAGATGAAGTGAAGTGAATTATATTTATATAGCGCTTTTTCTCTAGTGACTCAAAGCGCTTTACATAGTGAAACCCAATATCTAAGTTACATTTAAACCAGTGTGGGTGGCACTGGGAGCAGGTGGGTAAAGTGTCTTGCCCAAGGACACAACGGCAGTGACTAGGATGGCAGAAGCGGGGATCGAACCTGCAACCCTCAAGTTGCTGGCACGGCCACTCTACCAACCGAGCTATACCGCTCCAAGATAACTGCTTTCACTATGTAAAGCGCTTTGAGTCACTAGTCTAGTCTAGTCGCTATATATTGTAAATGTAATTCACAGTTCACCAAATTTTATAAATCAATCAATCAATCAAATTTTATTTATATAGACCTTAATCACAAGTGTCTCAAAGGGCTGCACAAGCCACAGCGACATCCTTGGCTCAGATCCCACATCAGGGCAAGAAAAAACTCAACCCAATGGGATACAATGAGAAACCTTGGAGGGGACCGCAGATATGGGGGACCCTTCTCCCTGGGCGACCGGTGCAATGGACGTCGATTGGATCTAGTTAATAGTGTGAGAATCCCGTGCATAGTGGGGCCAGCAGGGGATCATCTTGAGTGGAGACAAGTCAGCAGCGCAGAGACGTCCCCAACTGATGCACAGAGGAGTGGTCCACCCCGGGTCCCGACTTTGAACAGCTAGCGCAACATCTGTGGTCATCTAACAACCTCTCCATGGGAGAGGGTGGCAGAGCAGAAAAGAGACGGCAAATCAACTGGTCTAAAAGGGGGGTCTATTTAAAGACTAGCGTATACAAATCAGTTTTAAGATGGGACTTAAATGCTTCTACTGAGGTAGCATCTCTAACTGTTACCGGGAGGGCATTCCATAGTACTGGAGCCCGAATAGAAAACGCTCTATAGCCCGCAGACTTTTTTTGGGCTCTGGGAATCACTAATAAGCCAGAGTTCTTTGAACGCGGATTTCTTGCCGGGACATATGGTACAATACAACCGGCAAGATAGGATGGAGCTAGACAGTAAAGTATTTTATACGTAAGTAGTAAAACCTTAAAGTCGCATCTTAAGTGCACAGGAAGCCAGTGCAGGTGAGCCAGTATAGGCCTAATATGATCAAACTTTCTTGTTCTTGTCAAAAGTCTAGCAGCCGCATTTTGTACCAACTGTAACCTTTTAATGCTAGACATAGGGAGACCCGAAAATAATACGTTACCGTAATCGAGACAAGACTTAACGAACGCATGAATAATGATCTCAGTGTTGCTGGTGGACAAAATGGACCGAATTTTAGCGATATTACGGAGATGACAGAAGGCTGTTTTAGTAACACTCTTAATGTGTGACTCAAACGAGAGAGTTGGGTTGAAGATAATACCCAGATTCTTTACCGAGTCGCCTTGTCTAATTATTTGGTTGTCAAATGTTACGGTGGTATTAATAAATAGGTGTCGGTGTCCAGCAGGACCGATAATCAGCATTTCCGTTTTCTTAGCATTGAGTTGCAAAAAGTTGCTGGACATCCATTTATTAATTTCATTAAGACACGCCTCCAGGCGACTACAATCTAGTGTGTTGGTCAGCTTTAGGGGCATGTAGAGTTGGGTGTCATCAGCATAACAGTGAAAGCTAACACCGTATTTGCGTATGATGTCACCTAGCGGCAGCATGTAGATGCTGAAGAGTGCAGGGCCAAGAACCGAACCCTGTGGAACTCCGCACGTTACCTTAACATAGTCCGAGTTCACATTGTTATGGTTAAACGCACTGCATCCTGTCAGGGTTTGCATTTAAATGCAAATAAAACAGTTACATATATTCAGTGTCAAGAATATATGTAACTTTTCTAACTGTCCGATGGATGTTGGTAGTAAAATATAAAAAAACATGTTCTAACCTTACTTTAAAGACATCTCCTCATATGTTGTGTCCACAATTTAAGATTCAAAAGAAGTTAGCAGCTGAATATAGTAAACAAAATGGTTACTCACTAGTGATGGGTCAAACGACACTGACGTATTGATGCGTTATGATACGCAAGGGGTAATGGGTT
Organism: Nerophis lumbriciformis; assembly: GCF_033978685.3. Lineage (NCBI taxonomy): Eukaryota > Metazoa > Chordata > Actinopteri > Syngnathiformes > Syngnathidae > Nerophis > Nerophis lumbriciformis. Next base: position 23,406,759 of record NC_084573.2, read on the forward strand.
ATACTTGTATAGCGCCTTTCTACCTTCAAGGTACTCAAAGCGCTTTGACACTATTTCCACATTCACCCATTCACACACACATTCACACACTGATGGCGAGAGCTGCCATGCAAGGCCCTAACCACAACCCATCAGGAGCAAGGGTGAAGTGTCTTGCTCAAGGACACAACGGACGTGACGAGGTTGGTAGAAGGTGGGGATCGAACCAGGAACCCTCAGGTTGCTGGCACGGCCACTCTCCCAACCGCGCCATGCCGTGGGGTGACACTGTGTCCGTGACACAATATCTACACAATTCAACCTGTACACTTTATGCAGGGTGGGTTGTTGATATGATGTAAGTCATTGTTTAGCATGCCCACGTTTTGTCGAGCAACTTGTAAATCCAGCTTGTGGGGAGTTTGGAGCTGCTCCAAGCGTATCTGCCCGAAAGAGTTATTGTTCAGAATTATCTGGACGTTGCGACTCCGAGAAGAGCTGATGCAGCGATGCTTTTAAGCCGGCAGCGTTCTTCCGCTGTCTGTCAGCACTTGTTGATAGATGCGGAGTTTGCTTTAATATCTTTTTAAATCCCAGCACTGGGACTTTACCCTTCTTCGCTGAGTTATTTGCTGATTCTTTGTTTGTCCGAGATGCCCCACTGCTAACGTTACTGTTTTACTGGAACTTTCTGTGTGTAAGTGATGGACTTCTCTTGTTGCAGCACCTCTCCATATCCAATGGCAACATCCAGGTGGATGCGTCGTTCATGCAAACCCTGTGGAATGTCCAACCAACCTGCTCCTCAAGCAACATGGCGGTTGGTAAGTAAATGGCGATTAATTTGTGCTATAACACTATTTTGTATGTTTTTCACTTTAAACAGTATCTCACATTATTGCGACCATTTTAAGTCTACTACATCTTCTCAAGGGATAACAATATAGGAATAAACTTGGATATATAGTAGGAACGGGGTTCATTTGGCCCTATTCGACACATGAAACGTGACGAATTGGGGGGTTCACTAGCCACTTTAGGTGCCAGAGGGCAGAAGAGTGTTGAATATCTTAAAATGTGTTTTTGGGCAATTCCAACTTTCACCACAGTTAAAGTTAAAAGTTAAAATACTAATGGTTGTCACACACACTCTAGGTGTGGCAAAAAGATTCTCTGCATTTGAGCCATCACCCTTGTTCACCCCCTGGGAGGTGAAGGGAGCAGTGAGCAGCAGCAGTGGCCGCGCCCGGCAATCATTTTTGATGATTCAACCCCCAATTCCAACCCTTGATCCTGAGTGTCAAGCAGGGAGGTAATGGGTCCCATTTTTATAGTCTTTGGTATGACTCGGCCGGGGTTTTAACTCACGACCTACCGATCTCAGGGCGGACACTCTAACCAGTTGTGGTGCTTTCCATTATTTTCAGCAGACTGCATTGCAAAATGATTAAACCCCCTCTTCCACTCACACAAGATCCAACCCTTCCCTACTGTACTTTAAAATACTCAGTGAGTGGCATATTTAGCAGTATATATGTACAAACCCCGTTTCCATATGAGTTGGGAAATTGTGTTAGATGTAAATATAAACGGAATATAATGATTTGCAAATCGTTTTCAACTCATATTCAGTTTAATATGCTACAAAGACAACATATTTGATATTCAAACGTTTGTTTTTTTTGCAAATAATCATTAACTTTAGAATTTGATACCAGCAACACGTGACAAAGAAGTTGGGAAAGGTGGCAATAAATACTGATAAAGTTGAGGAATGCACATCAAACACTTATTTGGAACATCCCACAGGTGAACAGGCAAATTGGGAACAGGTGGGTGCCATGATTGGGTATAAAAGTAGATTCCATGAAATGCTCAGTCATTCACAAACAAGGATGGGGCGAGGGTCACCACTTTGTCAACAAATGCGTGAGCAAATTGTTGAACAGTTTAAGAAAAACCTTTCTCAACCAGCTATTGCAAGGAATTTAAGGATTTCACCATCTACGGTCTGTAATATCATCAAAGGGTTCAGAGAATCTGGAGAAATCACTGCACGTAAGCAGCTAAGCCCGTGACCTTCGATCCCTCAGGCTGTACTGCAGCAACAAGCGACATCGGTGTGTAAAGGGTATCACCACATGGGCTCAGGAACACTTCAGAAACCCACTGTCAGTAACTACAGTTGGTCGCTACATCTGTAAGTGCAAGTTAAAACTCTCCTATGCAAGGCGAAAACCGTTTATCAATAACACCCAGAAATGCCGTCTGCTTCGCTGGGCCTGAGCTCATCTAAGATGGACTGATACAAAGTGGAAAAGTGTTCTGTGGTCTGACGAGTCCACATTTCAAATTGTTTTTGGAAACTGTGGACGTCGTGTCCTCCGGACCAAAGAGGAAAAGAACCATCTGGATTGTTATAGGCACAAAGTTGAAAAGCCAGCATCTGTGATGGTATGGGGGTGTATTAGTGCCCAAGACATGGGTAACTTACACATCTGTGAAGGCACCATTAATGCTGAAAGGTACATACAGGTTTTGGAGCAACATATGTTGCCATCCAAGCAACGTTACCATGGACGCCCCTGCTTATTTAAGCAAGACAATGCCAAGCCACGTGTTACATCAACGTGGCTTCATAGTAAAAGAGTGCGGGTACTAGACTGGCCTGCCTGTAGTCCAGACCTGTTTCCCATTGAAAATGTGTGGTGCATTATGAAGCCTAAAATACCACAACAGAGACCCCCGGACTGTTGAACAACTTAAGCTGTACATCAAGCAAGAATGGGAAATAATTCCACCTGAGAAGCTTAAAAAATGCGTCTCCTCATTTCCCAAACGTTTACTGAGTGTTGTTAAAAAGAAAGGCCATGTAACACAGTGGTGAACATGCCCTTTCCCAACTACTTTGGCACGTGTTGCAGCCATGAAATTCTAAGTTAATTATTATTTGCAAAGAAAAAATAAAGTTTATGAGTTTGAACATCAAATATCTTGTCTTTGTAGTGCATTCAATTGAGTATGGGTTGAAAAGGATTTGCAAATCATTGTATTCCGTTTTTATTTACATCTAACACAATTTCCCAACTCATATGGAAACGGGGTTTGTACAATCCAATGAAGGTAACACACCATTATTGTCTAAATAGCTGGAAACTGAAGTACCAAGATAATTAAAGAAAGGTGGTAGTAGTGTCAGGGTCTGTGGTTGCCTGAGTGCTGTATGCATGGACGTAAATTGGAATAGGGGTGGGTTTGTCCCCCGCACTTTTTAATGTCAAAAATTAATGTCAAACATTGTGCCAGGCGGAAAACCGCCACTCAGACTGAAGCCTGGCCCTTTTGACCACCCGCAAGCTCATTGATTGGATTTCTGGCGCTGCCTTCTTGCCCATATGACACTGATTGACAGCAAACAGACGCCAACCAATCAGAGGTCAGATGCAATTTAAAAGCGAGTCGAAAGACATGTGAAACTCATAAAATTAATGTCAGCAATTCCACTTCAAATGTGAAACTAATATGTGATATCAAATCATTACAAATAACGTGAGATATGTGAAGCCTTTATTAGAATTTTGATGATCATGACCCCAAATTTACTGAGATTTTCTCCAATTTTAGGTTTTCAAATGCTGTGAGCCATCTAATTGCTGGAATAAACACATTTTGCACTATATTCAAATGTTTTAAGTTTCATCTGTGTTTGTAATTTGAAAAAAAATTAAAAATGTTTGCTGGTGAGTGAGATCATAAACTTTTACCCAACTTTTTCAAACACTGCATTCACGGGTGTAATTTACAGTACATTATCAGACCAGGAAGAAAACATGTTACTATTTTTTTAAACATTACGCTTTACCCCCAAAACATGTGACTTCATTGAGAAGCAAAAATAGCTTGTGAAGGGTCAATTACTAAATGACAGGGTGCTTTATATGAAATTCTATAACAAAACTAATCACCTGACCAGACACACCTATCACGGATGTATTTATAATGGCAGACAGACTGTGGTGGTCTAGCAGTGACAGTGCGCAATCATTAAGTGTAGAGCGTAGCTCTGGCCGATAAATCCATTTTATGGATACATTTGAGTTATTTGTTGCAGACAATTTGAAAAATAAAAATCTACGTTTTTCTCCTCTTGTTTCGGCATTTTTTTTGCCCCCAAGTAGCTTCCGTCGCTACCGCCCTGCCATTATTTTCTTGGGGAGATTTACACACACATAGTACTACATGGCTATGAGAGTTTAAAAGAAAAGTGTCGTCAGTGGTTTGGTTTTGCGGCAACAAGCGTCGAACAAATGACTGCATGCTGCAAAGTTTGTTTAAAAAAAGCAGCAGAACAACAAACTTATTCCTGCATCTGAAACTGAAGCATTCAGTTGTGTGAGGGAAATGCAACTCCACTTACTAAACTATAGAGACCTCTCAATGCGACATTTTTATTTACAGAAGTATTTTTTTAGGACATACATTTTGCCTCCCGTAGGATGCTCTATATTGAATAACTTTATCTGATTAGAACAATGCATATTGATCAACCTATAAGCAAAAGCATCACAGTAAATCTAATCTATGCCAGAATTAGCTACAATAGCTAAATGTCATCTTTTAAATCTTTTGAAAATTATTTATTTTTCTTTGCTAAGAGTAAGATGCAGTATATGCAGTGTCATTTCATCAAGCAAAAGCGAATCTTGTTTTGAACTATCTGTCATTTCATCTGTTTTTTTAAAAAGCTGGAAAAAAATTATACTTGTAATATTTTGTGGGGAGAAAAAAATCTGATTTTATTTTTAGGCTATATCGCCAAGGCCTAGTAGAGCAGGGGAAAAAAAGTTAAATAAAGCTCTACGCCAGAAAAACATCTAAATTGCAGATGGCACACAATCATTTCCATTATCGGTAATTTTGTTATTTTGCACTCAAAATAGATAATTTGTTCATCATGTATTCCTAATTACCCAAAAGCATGTATCTAAATTTAGGTTTGAGTCCAATAAGTTTTAAAATTCTTTCACACATACAAAAAAAGGGTAAAAAAAAAACATACATTCTACATACTTATATATATTTTATTATATACATTTTAACTGTATTAAATTATTATTAAATACATTAAATTAGTCCTAAAGGCACCTTGTTATTGTGCAATTTTAACAATTTTTAAATAATAACCGGATTACCGCCCGATCGTAGCTGAGATAGGCTCCAGCGCCCCCCGCGACCCCGAAGGGAATAAGCGGTAGAAAATGGATGGATGGATGGACGTAATAGCCACTCGAAAACTAGTGCGCTAACCACTAGATGACAACTCGCATGCTAATTCCTAGCCGGCAACTAGCGCATTAATCACTAGCTGGCAATGAGCGTGTTAATCGCTAGTTGACAACTCGCATGTTAATCGCTAGCTGACAACTAGAATGCTAATCTCTACTAATCATCAGCTGGCAGCTGAGCTCTAATCACTAGCTGACAACTAACACATTAATCATTAGCTGGCAATTAGCATTGTGGAAGTTGCGTCCTCTGAGTCCTACTGTCAGACACGGCACAGGAGCAAAGCGTGCAGGTTTTAACAAGGTTTTAATGATAATGTTTCAACAAAAGTTTTCTCTCCAGTAGAACGTTACTTTTCAGTCACGTCCGTATCCTCTCTCCCCTCCTGCTCCCGGCCGCTTACTGTTAAAGACAACAGATGATTAGATTAACACGTACTTCCTGTAAAATCTAATCACCTGCCTGTTGTGTCTCGCTGTCAGCACTGCCACGCCCCCGTCTGATGGTGCTCTGTCCTCAGCACCATGGACAGAGGCGGTGACCTTTGCTCCTGCAGACAGCGCTGGCCCCATCTCCCTCCACGAGCATATTAATCTTTACTTTAGCTGGCAACTAGAGTGCTAATCTGTAGCTGGCAAATAGAGTGCTAATCGTCAGATGGCAGCTACAGTGCTAATCCCTAGCTGACAACTAGCGAGCTGATTGCTAGCTAACAATGAGCGCGCCAATCCCTAGCTGACCACTACCGCGCCAATCGCCAGCTGACAACTAGTGCGTTAATTGCGAGTTGACAATCAACATGCTAATCGTTAGCTGGCAACTAGAGTGCCAATCGGTAGCTATCTTAAATGCTCACATGAATATAGTGATATAATTATTTATTTTAGTTATATTATTTATTCCTATTCATCTACATGACAGTCTGTTGGCTCAATGTTCATATGTATTTAAAGACATTTACATTTGTGGAAACATAGCGGGGGTGGTAAATACGAAAAAATATATTGAAAAAAAATTACCAGAGGTTATACTCTGAAGCAGGGGTGTCAAACGTACGATCCGGCCCGCAAACATGTTCTATCTGGCCTGTGGGATGAGTTTGCTAAGAATAAAAATAAGCCAAAATTTTTGAATGAAAGACACCGCTGTTCTAAATGTGTCCACTAGATGCCGCAATAGCAATTATTTGTATCTGTGATTTGATTATATTATTTTATTATCTTGATAAATTGAAAATTAACACCAATGAGTTGACTGATGAACATTATCACATCATTTATTCAGAAAGTAAATAACGACAAAAAAGATAGAATACTATTAACCGCAACATGTAAGTGTAAAAAAACAAAAAAACATGATATGTACATTTTCAGAATGTGCTTGTTCTATTTTTAAACAAAGAAAACAATCGGAAGTTGTCCTTATTTTTAAGTTATCGTGCCGTGATTTTACCAGTCCGGCCCACTTAGGAGTAGATTTTTCTCCATGTGGCCCCCGATCTAAAATTACTTTGACACCCCTGCTCTAAAAAGTATATCCAAGTTTCACTTCAGTGTGTTATCTGTTGAAAAGTTATGATAAAATGGCTGCTGTAGCTTTAGATGTGCACTACTTTTGTGTAAATACTGTGTCTCCAACTTGAGTGGCAAAATACCAGGAGCCAGAAATGTTCTCTTTTATTTCTTCAGGTTATTTGGTTGGCGGTCATGTGATGCGTCTCTGCCGCGGCCATGACGAGAGCCTGACCATCCCTGGTGCAGACAAGAGTGAGGAGGAGCAGAGGTACTGTGAGACATTTTAGTCCATCCCCGGCTCGAGAGTTGTTTTGTAGAAGACTAATGAGAAACCCTGAGCATGCTAAGTGGCTAATCGAAGAGGATAAATGGGCCCTGTCTTTGTAATGCGCTGCGGCTTTGTGCTGTCACCAGTAGTAAAAATGACAGTATGATACTGCACAAGCGATCAATGAGGATTCCACCTTAGTCTCACCTTATGCAATTTTTGTTTACTGAGGGATTCATTGCTGGTGGGAAATCTAAATTAGATGAGCTTTGAAATTAAAACATTCATACTAAGACATTAAACTAATTTGGAGTTGGGTCCCAGCATGATTTGGAATAGGTGGGACACGAGAGGCCAGCATGGATGTGCGTAAATGTGAGCGTTCTTTTTGCAAGTTATTAATGATAGCCACCACCTTGCGGCAGGGTAGGCTCAAATCAGTCCTTAAAGTCAAAGTACACTTGCTCATGCACAACATACCGTAGATGTGTCATGTACCGGTACAGTAACTGTTGTGACTGTTCCTCCAGCTGGTTAAAAACAACAAAGAACATTCTGCTTGACAGTAGAGTGCTCCAGGGGAAGGGGAAGAATGGGTAATCAGTCCGAACCCTACAGGGCCCAGTGTGATCCCCCCTTTTATATTAATATACAGGACTGTCTCAGAAAATTTTAATATTGTGATAAAGTCCTTTATTTCCTGTAATGCAACTAAAAACATGGACATGTCATAGATTCTGGATTCATTACACATCAACTGAAATATTGCAAGCCTTTTATTATTTTAATATTGCTGATTATGGCATACAGCTTAAGAAAACTCAAAAATCCCATTTCAAAAAATTAGAAAAGTTCCTCAGACCAAGTAAAAAATAAAGATTTATAACAGCAAAACAAAATCAAACATTTGAAAATGTCAATTAATGCACTCAGTACTTGGTTGGGAATCCCTTTGCACGGATTACTGCACCAATGCGGCGTGGCATGGAGGCAATCAGCCTGTGGCATTGCTGAGGTGTTATGGATGCCCAGGATGCTTCAATAGCGGCCTTTAGCTCATTTGCATTATTGGGTCTGGTGTCTTTCAGCTTCTTCTTCACAATACCCCAGTTGGCAGGCCAATCGAGGACAGTAATGCCATGGTCAGTACGCCAGTTACTGGTGGTTTTGGCACTGCTGGATCATGCTGGAAAATGAAATCATCATCTCCATAGATCTTTTCAATAGATGGAAGCATGTAGCCGTATTCCCATGGCCAAGTCACTTCTGAACTCAAGACAACGGAAGAAGCGTCTGACTTGGGCTATGGAAAAGAAGCACTGGACAGTTGCAGAGTGGTCCAGAGTCCTGTTTTCAGGCGAAAGCAAGTTTTGTATTTCATTTGGAAGACAAGGCGCTAGAGTCCGGAGGAAGGCTGGATTGGAGCAAAATCCAAGTTGCTTGAAATCCAGTGTGAAGTTCCCACAGTCAGCAATGGTTTGGAGCCATGTCAGCTGCTGGTGTTGGTCCACTGTGTTTCATCAAGTCCAGAGTCAATGCAGCTGTGTACCAAGAGATTTTAGAGCACTACATGCTTCCATCTGTTGAAAAGCTCTATGGAGATGATGATTTCATTTTCCAGCATGATCCAGCAGTGCCAAAACCACCAGTAACTGGTGTACTGACCATGGCATTACTGTCCTCGATTGGCCTGCCAACTCCCCTGACCTGAACCCCATAGAGAATTTGTGGAGTATTGTGAAGAAGAAGCTGGACACCAGACTCAATAATGCAAATGAGCTAAAGGCCGCTATTGAAGCATCCTGGGCATCCATAACACCTCAGCAATGCCACAGGCTGATTGCCTCCATGCCACGCCGCATTGGTGCAGTAATCCGTGCAAAAGGATTCCCAACCAAGTACTGAGTGCATTAATTGACATTTTCAAATGTTTGATTTTGTTTTGCTGTTATAAATCTTTATTTTTTACTTGGTCTGAGGAAATAGTCTAATTTTTTGAGATGGGATTTTTGAGTTTTCTTAAGCTGTATGCCATAATCAGCAATATTAAAATAATAAAAGGCTTGCAATATTTCAGTTGATGTGTAATGAATCCAGAATGTATGACATGTCCGTGTTTTTAGTTGCATTACAGAAAATAAAGGACTTTGTCACAATATTCTAATTTTCTGAGACAGTCCTATACACATAATCATAATAGTAGTCATTAATACAAAACTGATTGTACTGTGCGCCTACCAGTGTTAAAACATGTTGCTACCCAGAGCCTTGTATAGAGAGAGTATGGCCAACTCGGACCAAACATGGCGCTCTGTAGTCACATGAGGGGCTTTTGACCAATCAGAGAGTATGGCCAGACGATTTTCTAAATGATTGGTCGAAAGCCCCTCACATGACTACAGGGCGCCATGTTTGGTCCCCAAATTGAAACCGAGTTGGCCATACTCTCTATTAGGGTTGTCCCGATACCAATATTTTGGTACCAGTACCAAAATGTATTTCAGTACTTTTCGATAGTTTTCTAAATAAAGGGGACCACAAAAAATTGCATTATTGGCTTTATTTTAACAAAAAATCTTACGGTACAATAAACATGTTTCTTATTGCAATTTTGTCCTTAAATAAAATAGTGAACATAGTAGACAACTTGTCTTGTAGTAGTAAGTAAGCAAACAAAGGCTTTTAATTTAGCTGCTGACGTATGCAGTAACATATTGTGTCATTTATCATTCTATTATTTTGTTAACATTATTAAGGACAAGTGGTAAAAAATGAATTATTAATCTACTTGTTCATTTACTGTTAATATCTGCTTACTTTCTCTTTTAACATGTTCTATCTACACTTTTGTTAAAATGTAATAATCACTTATTGGGGCGGTATAGCTCGGTTGGTAGAGTGGCCGTACCAGCAACTTGAGGGTTGCAGGTTCGATCCCCGCTTCCGCCATCCTAGTCACAGCTGTTGTGTCCTTGGGCAAGACACTTTACCCACATGCTCCCAGTGCCACCCACACTGGTTTAAATGTAACTTAGATATTGGGTTTCACTATGTAAAGCGCTTTGAGTCACTATAGAAAAAGCGCTATATAAATATAATTCACTTCACTTGACTTATTCTTCTGTTGTTTGACACTTTACATTAGTTTTGGATGACACCACAAATTTGGGTATCGATCCAATACCAAGTAGTTACAGGATCATACATTGGTCATATTCAAAGTCCTCATGTGTCCAGGGAATATTTCCTGAGTTTATAAACATAAAGTATTTTTTTTTTAAAAACGAAAGAAGATTTTGTGTTGCTAAAAAATATAGATGTAATCATAGTAGTATCGACTAGATCATTACAGTGGATGTTAAGTGTAGATCCACCCATGGCGTTTGTATACATTGTGACGCCGGTGAGCTACGGTGCGTAGTGAAGCATGTTTAGCTATTCCTCGTCCTGCAGGGATGATACTTGTAAGAAACGTACTTTATTTGTCGCCATGGAGGCGAGGATTAGTGATTTAGAAGTAGCTACAACACTGCAGACTGCAGATGGAGTTTAGCCGCTAGCTAGCTAGCCATGTCTTAAAGCACCTCCTCCTGAGGGCGTTTCAGTGTTATAACTTCACCTTTATCTTTAGTTTTTAAGTCAAAATGCATCCGTTCTCCCTTTTCTGTCTACACACCTTGTCTGCTTGTAAGTACTCCGTGATTGTGCGCTGCCGAACATGCTCCTCTGCTTGTAAACCAGCAATGACACGACGTGACGGGGGTGGGGGACTTTTTAGAGGTGGTATAGTACCGAATATGATTCATTAGTATCGCGGTACTATACTAATACCAGTCCTTCAGTACAACCCTACTCTCTATACACGGCTCTGTTGCTACCTTTAGTATACCGGTAATCCAGTGATTCTCAAAGTGTAGTACGCAGGCTCCATCTAGTGGTAGGTTAAAAAAAAATCACTTGATTAAAGTACAGTGTTTTATTTACCTATATCGAAACAGTGTTACTGTTCAAACTGTGTAATGTTACAGTGGCCATAAATGTTAGTATTATTTTTTTAAATAGAACCTCTGCCTTGTTTTTATTGAATACTTAGTTAGGCCCACTAAGCTACTGTTATTTAATGTTGGTCATTATGTGTAATTTTGCTGCCTCTTGGCCAGGACTCCCTTGAAAAAGAGGTTTTCAATCTCAATGGGATTTTTTCCCGGTTAAATAATGGTAAAAAAAACAACAATATGGTGATACATGGAGAGCCAAGTCTTTTCTGAAGTGGTACTTGGTGAAAAAAGTTTGACAACTGGTATATTCCAGCCATTGATTACATGAAAACAACTACAAAAGTACTCAGGGCCCAGCAAAGGTCTGCACTCTCCATCTCCCAGTAGTACAGAATTCTTGCATCCTCAAGAAGAGGTATTGGTATATAATCAAAATTCCTGACCTATAAGAAAATATGTATGTTTATTAGGAATGTTCCGATCCGATATTTGGATCGGATCGGCCGCCGATATTTGCAAAAAAATGCGTATCGGCAAGGCATGGGAAAATGCCGATCCAGATCTAGTTAAAAAAAAAAACTACGCTCCGTGTTTTCCAACGCACCTATTTAAATAGTACATTCCACTTTTCTGCTGCTCCCTAATTTCCGTTCCGCATTTTCCAGCACACCTTCAACACATCCACAGGTCTGTGGATTCTCACGCAGTTGCTTTTAGCTGCTGGCATTACACGACAGGCTCTTTTCACTCTTTTCTGTGTCTGTGCTTCTCACAGACAGCAAGCGCACCTTCTTACACACGTCACATACTGTCACGTCATACGTCACATACGTATACGTCCTCCCCGAGCAGAGAGGTAGCAGCATGGCTAACGTTAGCTGTGATGCTAGCGCAGTCGTGTGACCCACGTTCTCTCTAAGGTGCGCGCTTGTGCAATTGCGCATTGTTTAAACATCCTCTGCGCATAGCAATTATATGCCACGCACAAAATCAAATAAAAAAATAAGCGCATAACAATTTTCGACACACGGACACGACAGAGAAAACAGTTTTCGTCATCATTGTTCAAATATTATAACGTCTGTCGAGACGCTTATCTCCGTTCGGTGCCACACGTTCACACCATAAAAATGCCGAGGCAAAAATTTCCAGATCAACACCGTATGAAAAAATTAGTGATTTTTTTAGTTGTGATTTCCTTCTCTGCATGAAAGTTTAAAAGTAGCATATATTAATGCAGTATGAAGAAGAATGTTTTAATGTAGACATGCAAGCCTTGAAAGAAAATGTTGAAAATCAAAACTACATTTCCTGCAAATGGATGCATTTCTACCCTATATTTTAACTTTAGATTTATTCTCATATCAAACTCTTTTGGCTGTCTTTTTGACACTTACACCCGGCGCCCCCCTCCACACCCTGGATTATAAATAATGTAAATAATTCAATGTGATTATCTTGTGTGATGACTGTATTATGATGATAGTATATATCTGATAGTATATATCTGTATCATGAATCAATTTACCCCGACTTAAACAAGTTGAAAAACTTATTCGGGTGTTACCATTTAGTGGTCAATTGTACGGAATATGTACTTCACTGTGCAACCTACTAATAAAAGTCTCAATCAATCAATCAAAACACATAGAATCATCATACTGCTGTGATTATATGCATCAAGTGTTCATTCAAGGCTAAGGCAAAATATCGAGATATATATCGTGTATCGCAATATGGCCTTTAAATATCGCAATATTAAAAAAAGGCCATATCGCCCAGCCCTAGTTTCAATGATGCCATTTCTGTTTGTCATGTATAATTTTGTCTATTTTGTGTTTATCCTTGAATAAACAGGTCAGTTTCTTGTTACCAACCATTGTGTATTATTCAAACTCACCTAATTCAGCTGGCTAGTTGTTTTCAACATGATTCTGACAACTAAGTAGGCTAAATAACTTTAAACTTTAATACATGCTCGGATAGGCCATTATCGGTCAGTATCGGTATCGGTCAGTATCTGTATCGGATCGGAAGTGCAAAAACAATATCGGTATCGGATCGGAAGTGCAAAAACCTGGATCGGGACATCCCTAATGTTTATATGTATGGATTCAATGACTCTATTAGTCAATACAATTAGTCATCAAATAAATAATTCAAACATTATCAATCCATGTAAAACACAGATGCATGTCATTTTGTCTTTCAAATAAACATGACATCAAGATCTATGGACTTAAAATAGTGCAATAGAGAAAAAATGCTGTCGATTGTGGCAATTTTTCGCCAAATATTGAAAATTCCTCTGTTCATTGAATGCACTATCGGCAGTAAAGAAGTTAAAGGGAAACTGCCCTTTTTTTGGAACTTTGCCTATCGTTTACAATCATTATGAAAGACATGACAGATGGATTTTTTCTTAACGCATTCTAAATATTAAATAAATTCGATCAAAAGTCCCATGGATGCCGTTCAATTCTGCCTATAGAGCCCCTAAAAAACATCCAAATACCTCCATTAGGGTTTTATATAAATGATGTACCGTAAGTATATATGTATGTAATGTAGGCACACTCATAATAACATTTCATATTTACCTATTTTGATCATTTTAAGCATACGTGGCACATTCATTTTCAAAACGCATCACGCTTGCTTTTTTTTCCCCTTCATCACTGATTATTATTCAATGCAGACTTTACGGGAGCCAACAAAGATAATAAAACATCACTTACTGTAAGAGGTTTGCTGTCATTAGAATGCCGACTGCTGGGATGTTAATGTATTACCATTTAGATGAAACATGTCTCATATTCCTCGCGAAGAAACGGAGTTGGGGAACAAGTGCTTTTCGTGTCATCCTCACTAGTTCCAGTTCTAAATGGCTGTCAAAGTGTTCCAACTTAATTGTCAGATTATATCTTCAGCGATCTTCTTTTCAGGAGGGAGGCATGATTTATGATCTACAAAAAAATCTCACAGGGAGCAGGAAAACAAGGAAGCAGCTGATCAGTAGATGATGTAAACATCGGCACAGAGGAATTGGTCACGGCGCCGCTATAAATAGTTTGTCTACGTTAGCGCTTATAATATTAATATCCACTGGTTAATATTGAAGTCACAAAATGTTAATAGAGTATTGTTGGTGCTTTTTGAATGGTTGTTTATCGGACTTTATGGGCGAAATAGGGAAGTTCGCATTGGCTCCGCTGTGAGCGGACTTTTATTTACGTTTATTTAATATTTAGAATGCATTAAAAAAAATCCATCCGAGATGTCTCTCATGATAGGCACATTTTTTTTAAAAGTGCAGTTTCCTTTTAAGAGTAACGGCAAATTGTGGACAGTGTGTGTACGCATCGATAGCCCGACTTAAGTAATGGCAAAAAAAAAATGGCCAAAGTAGAATTTGTTTTGCACTGTGATTTTATATCATTTGAAATACACTACTTTTTAAATTTTACCAGACACATGAGCAATGTTCCCTCTAAGGTGCGCGCCTGTGCAGTTGCGCACTGCTCAAGCGTCCTCTGCGCACGGCAAATCTATGCCACGCACAAAATCAAATAAAAAAATAAGCGCATAAAAATTTTCGACACGACACGGACACAACAGAGAAAACAGTTTTCGTCATCATTGTTCAAATATTGTAACGTCTGTCGAGACGCTTTGAGGACATGAATTCCATTGATCCCTTTACTGAGCAAAACTCTTTATTGTCGGCCATAAACACATTACCAACACATTAGTAAAAAAAATTATATCTAGCAAAACTGGTAATTTTCTGCAGTGCAAACCAGACGAAAAGCAACTTTGTTATATCAACAGCAGCCGCTCGCTCTTTCTCACTTGCGCCAACACATGCACATATGGCACTTAGCCAGTGATGCGTTTACAGCCACACAAAAAGTCGGACAACTCCAACACCACACATAAAGTGTAATTCCAGGTCATTACACTATGATTTACCAATCAAATGTGTGCTTATTCTAGTGTCATTTATTAGGAATCTTAATTTCTAAATATTAATCATAAAATGATGTTAGTATATTAAATAAATACTACTAAAAATATATTTTTTACAAACAGGAAGTTGCAGGAATGTACACATGATCCCCTGCTTACATCTCATTGTGCAACATGTGAATGTTTTAATGGGAACTAAATGCAATGTCTGAAAGGGGTACAAATTATTTCCAAAGCAGGACCTCCACCCAGACAAACAATACAAGTACACAGTTCATGAAAAACAGTATTTTTTGCTATTGTCATTGTAAGTGGGCCTAAACACTTATATTAGAAAATAACCTCATGGAAATGACTGCTGTCATTTGATTTTAATAATAAGAGAATGTTGTCTGTCTATCTGTGTTGGCCCTGCGATGAGGTGGGGACTTGTCCAGGGTGTACCACGCCTTCAGCCCGAATGCAGCTGAGATAGGCTCCAGCACCCCCGCAACCCTAAAAGG
Organism: Nerophis lumbriciformis; assembly: GCF_033978685.3. Lineage (NCBI taxonomy): Eukaryota > Metazoa > Chordata > Actinopteri > Syngnathiformes > Syngnathidae > Nerophis > Nerophis lumbriciformis. Next base: position 23,422,276 of record NC_084573.2, read on the forward strand.
GACAAGCGGTAGAAAATGGATGGATGGATGGAGATTTAACTTGTTATTTAGTCAGGTTTGGGATAGGTGCGCTGCTGGTGTAGCCACAGGGTGCACTTCTGATGTTGCTCACGTGGTCTCCACTGAATGCTCAGGGAGTTTTTGCGTTTGCTCACACACATGAAAAATTAGAGGGAACATTGCACATGAGGTATATTTGTAAAAAGTATCAGTATCGGATTGGTATCCATACCAACCTGAATTTTACTCTGTATTGGATCAGAAAGAAAATCAGTGGTATCATTACGGCAAACTAATGATCGCGTGCAGGCAAAGCCGCAACCCACTAAGGAACTAATAACTATTATTGGATGCAGATGCGTTCAAAGTGTCCATGAAAATTAGGACTGAATACCTTTTTGAACAATCCCAAAATCAAATCAGTCGCTCCTTATCGCATTTCTGACATTTTCGGAAAGTTTCTTCCAAATCCACCGATAACTGTTTGCGTTATGTGGCCAACTAACAAACCCAGACGATTCCATCACCTCCTGGCAGAGGTAACAACTTTACCCTATATTTCAAACACTAGCACATAGGGCGGTGAATCTTTGGGCACCACACGATTCGATTAGATTCTTGGCAGTAACAATTCGATTTAAAGCGATTTTTGATTCAAAATCAATTATTTTTTAATAACATTGGGTGCCAGTTCCATGATTAACTACATTGCTGCATAAAAACAGCTATGATACATTTCTATAATACTTTTAAAAAAAATGGTTTGGTTTGATAAAATTCTACCCAAACATTTAATAAAGTCAAATACAAATAAGGCAACAAGAGAAGTATCCAGCACTTTTCTTTTCTAAAGTAAATCTGACAGGATATGATCATCTACATCAGGGGTGCACATTATGTCGATCGCGAGCTACCGGTCGATCGCGGAGGGTGTGTCAGTCGATCGCCAGCCAGGCATTAAAAAAATAGTTCTAAAAATGAGCGATCATAAATCTTCACTACGACGTCACTTGATTGACATTCACGGTATCCGAGGGTCTGCTACCAGCTCATTATTTTAAAAAAAATTACCGACAGGAAGGCGAGAAACACTTTTTCTTTCAACAGACTCTGGCGTCGTACCGGTCGTCAAAACTCCAAAGACCGACTGCACAGTTGCACAATAAAAGCTCTGCTTCATCCTGCCTGCGCTAACAAAATAAGAGCCTCAGAAAGCTGGCGTGCACAAGCTAGCAAGCTACGGAGTTTGCCGCCAATGTATTTCTTGTAAAGTGTATACAAAGGAGTACGGAAGCTGGACAAATAAGATGCCAAAAACCAACCACTTTCATGTGGTATTGGACAGAAAGGAGGACTTTTTTGCGGACGTTATCAGCCCCACTGTCTGATTACTATCAATGCAAGTCATCAGAATCAGGTAATACACCAACTTATATTCTTGTCTTCATGAAAGAAAGGAATCTACAGGTAAAAGCCAGTAAATTAGAATATTTTGAAAAACTTGATTTATTTCAGTAATTGCATTCAAAAGGTGTAACTTGTACATTATATTTATTCATTGCACACAGACTGATGCATTCAAATGTTTATTTCATTTAATTTTGATGATTTGAAGTGGCAACAAATGAAAATCCAAAATTCCGTGTGTCACAAAATTAGAATATTACTTAAGGCTAATACAAAAAAAGGGATTTTTAGAAATGTTGGCCAACTGAAAAGTATGAAAATGAAAAATATGAGCATGTACAATACTCAATACTTGGTTGGAGCTCCTTTTGCCTCAATTACTGCGTTAATGCGGCGTGGCATGGAGTCGATGAGTTTCTGGCACTGCTCAGGTGTTATGAGAGCCCAGGTTGCTCTGATAGTGGCCTTCAACTCTTCTGCGTTTTTGGGTCTGGCATTCTGCATCTTCCTTTTCACAATACCCCACAGATTTTTTATGGGGCTAAGGTCAGGGGAGTTGGCGGGCCAATTTAGAACAGAAATACCATGGTCCGTAAACCAGGCACGGGTAGATTTTGCGCTGTGTGCAGGCGCCAAGTCCTGTTGGAACTTGAAATCTCCATCTCCATAGAGCAGGTCAGCAGAGGGAAGCATGAAGTGCTCTAAAACTTGCTGATAGATGGCTGCGTTGACCCTGGATCTCAGGAAACAGAGTGGACCGACACCAGCAGATGACATGGCACCCCAAAACATCACTGATGGTGGAAACTTTACACTAGACTTCAGGCAACGTGGATCCTGTGCCTCTCCTGTCTTCCTCCAGACTCTGGGACCTCGAATTCCAAAGGAAATGCAAAATTTGCATGGTTGGGTGATGGTTTGGGGTGCCATGTCATCTGCTGGTGTCGGTCCACTCTGTTTCCTGAGATCCAGGGTCAACGCAGCCGTCTACCAGCAAGTTTTAGAGCACTTCATGCTTCCTGCTGCTGACCTGCTCTATGGAGATGGAGATTTCAAGTTCCAACAGGACTTGGCGCCTGCACACAGCGCAAAATCTACCCGTGCCTGGTTTACGGACCATGGTATTTCTGTTCTAAATTGGCCCGCCAACTCCCCTGACCTTAGCCCCATAGAAAATCTGTGGGGTATTGTGAAAAGGAAGATGCAGAATGCCAGACCCAAAAACGCAGAAGAGTTGAAGGCCACTATCAGAGCAACCTGGGCTCTCATAACACCTGAGCAGTGCCAGAAACTCATCGACTCCATGCCACGCCGCATTAACGCAGTAATTGAGGCAAAAGGAGCTCCAACCAAGTATTGAGTATTGTACATGCTCATATTTTTCATTTTCATACTTTTCAGTTGGCCAACATTTCTAAAAATCCCTTTTTTGTATTAGCCTTAAGTAATATTCTAATTTTGTGACACACGGAATTTTGGATTTTCATTTGTTGCCACTTCAAATCATCAAAATTAAATGAAATAAACATTTGAATGCATCAGTCTGTGTGCAATGAATAAATATAATGTACAAGTTACACCTTTTGAATGCAATTACTGAAATAAATCAAGTTTTTCAAAATATTCTAATTTACTGGCTTTTACCTGTATATGTGTTAAACATGCTTGTATTATCATTAAACACCTTTAACTTATTAACAATATCAACTACATGCTTGTATTATCTTTAAACACCTTTAACTTGTTAACAATATTAACTATATGTTTTAAACATGCTTGTATTATCTTTAAACACCTTTAACTTATTAACAATATTAACTATATGTATTAAACATTCTTGTATTATCATTAAACACCTTTAATTTATTAACAATATTACCTATATGTGTTAAACATGCTTGCATTATCATTAAACACATTTAACTTGTGTAACAAAAACATATATTTCATAAATAAGTAAATATAGATTATATATATGAATGAGGTAGATCCCCACGACTTGATTAATTGAAAAGTAGCTCGCCTGCAGAAAAAGTGTGGGCACCCCTGATCTACATCAACAATATGATTTGTCTGAGTAGCTGGACAGGACAGATAAAAACATTTTTTTTAAATCTCTAAATATCGTTTTTTGAATTTTTGGAATCAATTAAGAATCGTTACAAATAAGAATCGCAATTCATTCGAAAATAAAAACGTTTTGACACCCCTACTAGCCCATATGCTTTTAGCAATAACATGTAATGGCAGTTAGATAAAAACTAACATTTTTGTCTTGGTTCTCCCAGGATAGTCAGCTATGAAGCGGGTAAAGGAGCTTTAAAGGCGCGCTCCCTGTGGAGACTGGAGCCTTTGAGGATCAGGTGAGTTACCACCTTATATACACATAGATTTAAGAAATATGAAAACCTCTCTTGACTTTGAGCTGTCACTACTATTTATAAATCCTCCAGAGGGTTCTGTTTACGTCTCTTTCAATCTTCTCCTCACCACTCTCTCCTTTCCTTTATCTTTCTACCTACGCCATTTGTCTCCCATAATGTTGTGGCATCTCTCTCTGTGTTCTTTTCAGCACACGGGTGTACAAACCTTTTCCCCATTAAGAGCCGCACAACAAAAAAATCAAAGGATGCAAGGGCCATTTTGATATATTTAATTTTAAATAAATACAGATTTTTTTGAAAGATGTGCGCTTTGTGTTATTAGTAGGAGTGCATGATAATGATAATGATCGAACAGATATTTATCGTGCCAATGTGCCTAATTACCGGTACCTGGGAATCAATACGGTACTCATTTTTGGTACGTTTGTGTGTGTTAATAAATATTAATTGTTTTTGATGATAAAATCTAATTTTTAATGCAACTTTAAACAATTTACTTGAATATGATAACTGCTGTCCAGTTGTTATATCTTGTTTATTATCACTTTTCTGAGTCTCATTTGTTTTACATTTATTTGTAATATGTTAATAGCAAAATCAATGTATATTAGCATCAACTTTGTGCATTTTTGGAAAAGTGAAGCCTTACTTAACTTACGTTGCAGCGTTTTTTGAGTATTTTTTTAATTTGTTGGGATTGAAAATTGCAGAATTACCTAGGTAATGTTGCAATTTGTTAAATAATAATAATTTGTTAGGTCGGTTAGTGCCAAAAAAGTACAGATAAATCCGATAACATATAAAGAAAGCTTTGATGTGCCGGCTGGCCACCAATTGTTGTCAGCCGCTTTTTGTTTAAAAGTATGTGATCGGCCATTGCGGATCAATGTCACTCACAAACGCCAATCCTCTCGGACCTGACAAGTGGCTAGCAGCTAATTATGTGTCTCCAAACACAATGTGGAGCCGCTCCTCTAAACTAATAACAATCACATTTATTACGGAAAATAATCTGCATTTCTTGGTTATCTTAAGTATTGTTATTAAGTACCATCACTGGAGAGTGAGGCTAAAATATGTTGTACACCCATAGGGAACGCCAGTAGCCGGTATGCTAAAAGTTAAGCTAACCCTAGCTTGAACCAACACCAAGAAATAAGTGCTTAGTAAGTGTAGATGGAACCACATTACAGCAGAAAGTAAGCAGATATTAAAATGAAATTAACAAGTACATTAATGAGTCGAGAGAGGTTAATACGACAAGTGTCGGTTTCAGCACACGACATTTAAGAGGAGGATCGGATCGATCCATAAATTGGTGGTGTCTCTATTAAGGGGAGTATCATTATATGATTGATACTAGAGTGGTCAGATCGATATTTTAATTTTCTCAAAATAATTTTGCTGTTTTTGTTAATGTTTACAAACTGGACTGGACACGGGAGGATTTTGAGGGCAAACACCAAAAGATTTAAATGGGTAGTAGATAGTAGTTTTTGCTTTTGTTTAGTTATTTACTATTGACTTTGTTTTTCTCAGAAAGTAGCTTAAATAGTGCGTTGATATTGTTAAACTGTCACTAGCACTCACCATAAATCTACATTTACTGCATGTGATCGGCATCGGTACCGGTATCGGCCGATCTCACGCATCGCTGGACGGTATCGGCAGCCTTAAATTAAACCTTGATGGGAATACCTCTACCCATAACGGATTAGAAAAAAAATGCTCCAGTGAGAAGATATTACCCGTATTGTGCTGCAGGTGGGTTCAGGTGAGGAAATCAAGTGCTTCTTTTCCCCTGAGCTTATTGTAAGCAAACATGGCATCGATCGCTTGGGACGACTTCACTGTTTCAGAGGAAGACATTTTGCATGCTATTTGCACCAAATGTTCTGCAAATATTCTGTTAGGAGGGTGGAAACAAATAGCGTTTAACACATTAAACCTTATCAGCCACCTAAAACGCCAGCATCACTACAACAGTGTTTTGATTTTTAGAATGTGCGTCATGCGGTGGAAATATTTGTGCATCCTTGTTATGCCTCAGAATGTACCTCAGTTGTGTTTTTACAGTTCATATGTCTGTATAGCGATTATAAATGCACTAAGTATGATGTATGGCCACAATGTCAGGTATAAGCGTTATGCTAATGTATACTGGTTTATGCTCTAAGGTGCATTTAAACATCTTCCTGACAGCTCTACTAATGATGTCTGTGAATTATTTGAGTGTGTGACAAAGGTGCTCTGTGTTTAGCTGGAGCGGGAGCCACATTCGGTGGGGTCAGGCCTTCCGACTACGCCACCTCTCCACTGGCCATTACCTAGCCCTGACTGAGGACCGGGGACTGGTGCTGCAGGACAGGGAGAAGTCCGACACCACGGCCACTTCCTTCTGCTTCAGGCCCTCCAAGGTCAGATTTCTCTGTTACTAGTATTGTCTAGACCAGGGGGGTCCAAAATGCGGTTGCCTTTTCTACCCATAGCTAATTCTAAACATTCTAAAAATACTATTATCAAAAAAACAACAACATAAAAATAGTGGAATAAAAGAGCAAAGAGGTGAAATGTAACAAAAAAAAGTTGCAACTTTGACTCTAATAACACAGTTTTTATTATTTAAAGCTGAAAAGTAATAATAAATCAAAATCAGCATTGACTTATTCAAGGCTCCAATTACTTACCATCAAATATTTTACTCTAAAATATTTTGGGGGGATATATTTTATCATCTGTGTGTTTGCCACATTAAAAAAACAGTTTTCTTTTACAAAAAAAGGGATTGAACAAACAAACAAATAAAAAAACAAAACGTATCAACGATTAGATCTGAAGTTGATCTCGAGACTTAAGTGTTGGAAGTAAAAAAAAAAAAAAAAAATTAAGTATGACTTACCTATAACACTTTTTTGGGTGGAGCCCTTTTGGTTACCCAATATGGAATTTCAAAAAAAACACTAACAAAAAGAACTGTCCCTGCTCAAAAAATAATAATGAATTAAAATCAATGATGTTATAAGAAAATATTGACATATTTAAGGCTCCAATTAATTCACATTAAATTCACCATGACATTTTTGAGAGGGAAAATAATGCATATTTTGTGTTTTTGCCATTAATAACAGGGTTTTCTTTGACTAGAGATTTCAGATAGACCTGAAGATGATCTAGAGATTTAAGCAATGAATAATGATAAAAAAATATATATATATATGACTAATTATTTAAATGTTTATGACTGATGCCCTTCCTGGTCCACGGTACCAAACTTGAGGGTAGCCCTAAATACACATCCACATTTTCAAAATGCCCCCCCCATGCTTAAATTTTTCAGTGTGCTGAATCTGTGGAAAAAGTTTGGACCCCACTGGTTTGAGACTTTATGTAATGCCGTTATTATTGTAACTCCTGAGACAATAATGATTATAATAATAATGCATTTATTTCATAAGGTGCCCTTAGGTTCAACGCAGTAAAAAGTTATAATCAAACAGTTAAAAATGTAAGCATAAATAAAGCGTGCAGCAGTGCAACTATGGAAAAAAACCTGACATGAGCGTCAACAGACATAAACAGGTGGGTTTAATGGAGGCAATGTTCCTGATGTCGGGGGGTGTGAGTTCAAGAGGCGAAGGGCAGAGCGGTCGAAGGCTCATAACCCCAAAGTGGATTGGCGGGCTGGGGGGCACAGTCAGGTTGATGGAGGAGGCCCACCTGAGGGACTGGGTGGGAATGTTATTGTGGAGGAGGTCAGATAGGTATGGTGGGGCGTGGTTATGGATAGCCTTGAATGTATGGAGGAGGATCGTCGATGCGATGTTTGATGGGAAGCCAGTGGGGTGTTGTACAACATGGCTGAATTAGAAAAGACCAATATTGGTCTATGAGCATGAACTTGGATGAGAGGCAAAACGTCTTCTAAGACAAACTTAACAGTCCTGTTGCGATCGATTGAATGCCCTGAGAACGGGGATAATGTGACTAATGACAGGTGTTCTGGTGATTGTACGGGCAGTAGCGTTCTGAACCAGTTCCAGTTTGTGGTGGAGACCAAAGAGAAGGGATGGTACAATAGTCAAGACGGGAAGTGAATCGCGCACGATCTGGAGTGAGTCAGGAGCGGAAGTGGTTGATGTTGCGTTTGTAGAAATAGGCATATCGGATAGTGTTGTTGTTGTGGGTATGGAATGGAGATCGACCGATATGGACTTTCAGGTCCAATACCTATACCGATTATTAGTATTCAAGGCCGATTGTCGGAGATGGCAACTTGTACATAATCACAACATAAATGGCACAGAACAGCTCCATTTCAAAAAGAGAGGTAAGACAAAAGTAGTGAACAGGAGGAAAATGATAAATACAGTGACAACGTCGGACAAGCAGAAATGCACAAAGCCATGTTTGTTTACAGCGGAAGTCACTGCTTTTTCAGCACTTGCAGTGAGCAAACTCGTCCCAGAGATAGCACTACATCACAAACAATAACACACCTTTCCTATTACGGTATGTGGTGTGCATGTCAAAGTAAAGTCTTTCTATTTAAGGTCTGATGCAATAAAATGCGCGTCATAATCTGATCATTTTTTTTAGGCCCATGTACACAGGAACATTCTAATTCACATTAATATCAGATTAAATACATTTTGCACATGTACACGTGTCTACTGAAAATGTATATTATGTTAACGGAAAATGATCAAGATCGTGCAGGATGAGAATGGATAAAAGTCTGAAGTCTGCTTCATTTGGGATTTTAAGTAGAGCAGTTTCTATGCTGTGGTGGGGGTGAAAACCGAACTGGAACTGTTCGCAGAGGTTATTGTTGGGGATATGAGCATGAAACTGTAAAGCCATTGTTATTTCCACGATTTTGGAGAGAGATAGCTGGGATTTGTTTTTTGAAGGCCTGAACCCGGTTTTTCAAGATCGGTTTTACAAAAGCAATTTTAATTGACAATAAAGAATATTTGAATGGATGATTGCAGTTATCAGGGGCAGGAGTGCAGGGAGGGCGGCTATAACTATATACAGTCAAACCTGTCTATAGTGACCACTCAAAGGAAACAAAGAAAGTGACAGCTGTAGACAGGTGGCCACAATACACAGGTTTGCCGCCATTTTGAATTTTTGTACATGTTGACCTTTAAACAATTATGTATGTTTAATTTGAACATCAGCAATAAAAACAAAAACAACAATAGTACGTGACTCTGCATACTGTACATCATGTACAATTCGAACATTAATTACAATGCTAAAAATACACAACCGGCCATGAAGAAACAGCAATGTAGCAAGAAAAACAACAACAAAACAATGCTTGTTTCTGATTACAGGCATTAGTTACAGCACAGAAAACACAAACATGAATCGCTGGCAAACATTGAAATTTGTTTCCATTTCATCAATTTTCCAGATCGTGATACAGCAAATTTTGATATCGGTGGCAAAAAAACGTTTTGGGTGGCCACTATAGACAAGGTATATAAACATTTTTTTTCTGCGGGTGAAATTTTCCTGGCCGCTATTGAGAAGTGATTGCCATAGACAGGTGGAACAGGTTTGACTGCATAAGCCTATCCATATGTTAAAGCAATCTATGAATTTGTATAGTAATTATTCATATAACAGTTCATCTAATAACTGGGTTGAATGTAACTCTCATGACTTATTCAAAAACAGGAATGTCCTCATGAGATCAAAGATTGCCATCATTTTTGGCCTTTTAACAACTGCTAAAGCTCGTCTAATGGTAATTGGCTGACTTATAGCCTTTTACCATTAGAGGATCCAAAGAAAGCCGCCTCTTAGTGTAAGAAAAAACCTACGCTATAAAAAAAATTGGTCGATAAGTAAGTAACAGGATTTCATGGGGCATTTCCTTTCTGTCCTTTTGTGCTTTTTTGTCATCCAATTATCCGACGTTACTTTCCCACACTCCTTTGCCCTCGCTCAGAGGTCTGTGCAGTTCTCTTGCACCCTGAACATACAGTTGCTCTGCTAAATATAACCTTGGGAACGAAGAACAACCCAATTAGAAACATTTTCAGGAAGCTTAGACTTCACATTTTTGGGTGACATATTTTTTGTGTAGTAGTTTCTTATTTGAAGGTCAGTGACTTTCTGTGTTCAACATTGGTGTTGTTTCTCTCCGACTTGAGCTGTGACTTCTCCATCTTTGCTTAGGCAGAAATGTAGCTGTGCTAGTAAGGCTCACAAGGAGCTAGTGGCAAGCCTCAAATCATCAACCATCATCAGGGATATTAAATAGAGTAACTTGTATGTGTGTATATCATATCTACTTTTTCTTCATTGTCCAAACAGGAAAAGAGCGAGTCGGGCCCAAAGAGGGACATTGATGGCATGGGTGTGCCAGAGATCAAGTATGGAGACTCTGTGTGCTTCATCATGCACGTGGCAACCGGATTGTGGCTGTCCTACCAGGCGCCTGATGCCAAATCCTCTCGCCTTGGACCCGTGAAAAGAAGGGTAAATGCTCAGTTTGTTGAATTTAAGGCTGCAGCTAACGATTATTTTTCTATCGATTAATCTATAGATTATTTTTTCGATTAATTGGTTAATCTATAGATTATTTTTTCGATTAATCTATAGATTATTTTTTTCGATTAATCTATAGATTATTTTTCCTTTTACCGATTATTTTTTTAATTTAAAATGAAGATGAAAAAATAAATGTTGGCCAGTTTTTTCAAAAGGTATGACTTTTATTTACAAAAAAAAAAGTATGGCCACTCAGTCAACATTGACAACAACATGACAAAATATTCTGTAACAATGTAAACATTTAAAACTTTTAACATTTAACAAAATTAAAAGTAGCTTATTTGCTTTTTAATGTGCAAATATAAAAGTAAACATCCAGTGCAAATCTTAATATTCTGCAATAGTATAAGCATTTCAAAAGTAAAAGTATTGCTTATTTTGCTTTAAAATGTGCAAAAATAAAGATAAACATCCAATACAAAAAAGTGCAAAAGGAAATATTTTGTAACAGTGTAAACATTTCAACAAAAGTAAAAGTATTGCTTATTTTGCTTAATAACACAACAATGATAGTATGATTAAAGTGAAAGTTAATTGTTGGTTTGTACATAGTATATGTAACTGTTAATGTTGTAAAAGGTATTTGCACAACTAGTTAACGTTAGCGTTAAAGAGGAGCGCGTCTTTGTAAACACTGAACAGGCACGCCAAACGCGCCTCTCAGAGCGAAACAGTGTTTGAGTTTATGAATTTACAACGTAGATACAAATGACACATTCATGTTTTTGTGTAATGATGACAACGTATACTCACGCGGACGATTGACTAGTTGATGGTGATGGCAAGAACGCTGTCGGGTGTTTTCTTTTCAAATGTTCCTTCATAGCCGTTGTGCTGCTATGATAGGCCATTTCCGCTCGACACAGAGTGCATACAACAACTGTCAAGTGTTTTGCTTTTTTCGCTGTGCTTATCCCACACTTGAAGGGATGTACCAATGCTGAATGTGGCTTCTGGATTTCACTCAAAAGACCAGACCGTAGTTACTTTTTCCTTTTATTTTCCTTTAGTTTGCAACAGTTTTTCCAACAAAGAAACAGCTTCTTTTTTCTTCTTTAGTCTTTTTAGCAGTCTTTAGCAGTGTTAGTAGACTTTAGTTTCTTTAGCTGTCATTAGCTGTCTTTAGTAGCCTTTAGTAGCCTTTAGCTTCTTTAGTAGGTGAAAAACCTTTAAGGACCAAACACCACAAGATAAACATGCTGTAAAAAATCAATCAGTTTTTAATACCATAATTTACAATTATTAATTAGGCTATCAAACTCTTAACCATTAAACAAGTGCAAGAAAATGGACACATCTTTTCTCTTTAAGTTAAAACAGATTTTAAATAAATTGTCTCAACATAAATGCACCAAGATACATATAAAATACATTTAAACCCAGAAACACAATAGATAAATGCAGCAGAAAACCCAATATGCAAATACATAAATACCTAACCAATTAACCACCTATTTAGATACATATTTAAAATCCATAATCAATATAAATATATTATTAATTTAGCAGTGAAACACTCAATCTTAAACGCTGTCTACTGGTAGAAAAATGCCCCTTTTTCTATTGCCTCACCAGCAGCCAATGATCCAACACAGTTAAATCCAACACTTGAAGTTGAGCGACTTCACCCTCCTGATGAAGCAAACTGCTCCAACATTTATCAAACTAAGCAAAGAATATCAACACTAAACAACAGTTACATAACACACTGTGTGTATTTAGCCTCCAGACTAAGCACGCTACATGCACACAACTCCCCCCCCCCCCCCCCATCTCACCAGCGCAACAAGTGCGCCACACCCACGAAGAGAAATATTAAATCTTACATACTTTTGGCACAACTCTTGGTTATCTGTAATGAACTAAACCTTTTTCCACTCTGCGCTGGCGTCTTTTGTACTCCTTGATTTGACACAGCGGTCTAATTACTGGGCTCGTGCCCCAACAGATGAGACGGGAGCGCCCCGCGTTATACCTGCGTGTGAACGTAAACTGATCGGCTCTGATCATATAAGCCGACTGGCCGAAATAATGCCGAATTATATACATTTCCTGGGGTTGCCTAGATAAATAGGGATGCGGATGTGCTCTAAGATAAAATATAATTTTATTAAGTGGGGTTTGGCTGGTTGCTAAACAGCCACGGTTGCGAGCTTGCGCGTCAGCTGACGAGACAGCTGTTCGCCGCTACAACATTATAAGGCCGTTTATTGAAATACTCCCACACTTTTGACGACTTTTGGCGTGCTTTTTTCCCCTCGCTCGCACCGCTCGCATCGTCTGCTTTGCGCTCCGCCATGACGGCAGTGTGACGTAAATATGCGACGCGTCGACGCGTAAAAACGACATCGACGTATTTACGTAACCGATGACGTCGACTACGTCGACGCGTCGTTTCAGCCTTAGTTGAATTTGGATTACACCCATTTGTAAAAAAGTAGGGCTAACAAAAATATCGAGTTAACTCATCTGATTATTCAGAAAAAATATTGCATTCATCTTTTATACTGTATATGCAGAATAATAACACAATTTATTTTGACTGTACATGGCCCTTTGTTATCTGAAAGGTGGTACGAGTTGTAATACGGTCAGATCAAAGATGAGTGAGGAGAGTGATTAGTGTGCTAACTGGACTAGACTTTAGATACAGTAAACATGTATACAGGTTTGAGCAAACAAATTAAATATAAATTATGCCAATGGACAACATTTTGACTGTAAAATCACATTTGTGTTCAAATTTGCACTCTTTTTTTTTTTATCAATTTAAATTTTGCATAGAAGCAATGACTAATCCACATTTACAAGTGTCATTAATCCAATTAAAAATCTGATTAAAATAAAATAAATGTGACAGCACTAGTAAAAAAGTAGAAAAACATTGTTCACTATAGATTAACTTGCATGCATTTGGATAATGTAACTATAGGGCTGGCAAACGAATATTTGATCACATTTGTCTTTAGTTAACTCGTAACTAATAGAGATTAATCACAGAAAGATAAAACAAGTTTTATCTTTGATAAGTGTACCTTAGACAGATTTCAGCCGGTATTGGCGTTACTTGGAAATGGAAACATTGACATTTATTAATCAAACAATGGATGAGTGACCTTGAAGATGACTTCACTTAAAAGTTTCTAAGTATGAATAAAAACAAATGGCAAAAAGTTATAAACAAGCCTTTTTTATGGCAACGGTCCTCACACACCATTTTAAAGGCTGTTTTAATTGTTACTTAAGCATTGCCTCTACAATTGACAAAGGTATCACGATGAAGAACATTTTACCCTGGAACAGATTATTTCTTTTTTCGTAAGGAGAAAAAAGTTTTGTAACACAAGTCAGCAACTGATTGAGTGAGATCTTATGATTACACTGTACATTTGTACCTTGATTTTCATTAGTAAACATTGCAAAAGGGCCAGTTGAAAACCAAAACATAGAAATGTGCAGTGTTCTTCTCCCCCACAATTTAAGTCTTTCACTGCGATTACATCTATGATGTGCACTTTTGGTGGAAAACCCTTAAATGTGGGCATTATCTCTCAAATCTGGCCTTTGTGTATTCTCCTGCCAACTTAAGTACTTTTGCTTTTAGGGCCTCAGAAGCCGCTATAAGTGTAAGTCCATCGCCCATGGAAGATGACACATTACATTAGAAGTTTGGATGCAGTGTGCACCACATGTAATAAAACAATAAAATTAAACTTCTAGAAAGAAAGATATACAATTTATTCTAATCACTTAAATTGAGAAACATCAATTGAAATGAGGATAAAAGGACAATAATGCCACTCTGAATTAACTACCAAAACGCACATCGTTGTCTCGTGAGTGCAACCACAGCGGAAGCATCGCACGTATATCGGCAGTTTTTGAACATCCTGGTACGAACGGACATTTAATGCATCTCGACAATAATCATGTTAACTATGTTAGTATTTAATACAAAATACATGCGTCTAGTAATTGGTTCGATTTTTTTTTTTTTTTTTTACACTTAAAAGGGACAAGCGGTAGAAAATGGATGGATGGGAATATCAAAATTTCACGCTTGTCCTCACAAGCACACAAACAGCTGTCGAGCCCGTCTTAATAAAGATTTGTACTAGACAGAAATCTGTATATCACAAATAACATCAGGTTGGTTATAATAACAAGTAAACAAATATAGGGATTATTTTTCACATCCAGCCAGGGTAAAGAAGCTGTTGTAGCGTGCATACACACTATCACCATGGCAAAACACCTCCATGTGACAAGCCCTGCCTGGATTGATATAGCTTTTTCTCATTTAAATTATCTTTTTCATGAATTTCAATGACATTCAAAAGTGTTAATAAGACTCCACCATCCACAATTTTCGCACAACCAAGAATAATGGATGTCACTGTAAAACCCGTCTCATTTGTAATGAGCCCGCCTTTGTTCCAGACTCAAACACTGTTAGTGTGTTGCGTGTCCACAGACTAGATGGGACAATACGAATAAGAGAAACGTAAAAAGACTAAAACTGGTGAAGTTAAATGGAAAATAACTTTATAGTATAATCTCTGGATACATATAACAATTTAATTATTTTTTTTTCTTTTTACATTTTTTTTCTTTCCATGATGTCAGGTGAGGCAGGGCCTCTAGTGACTGCACGTCACTGGTGTGTATATATTTATGTCTTATATATAAATCTATTTTTTTTATCTTTTTGAATAGATTACCAATCTTTAAAAAAATTAATTGCGATTCATTCAAAAATCTTTTTTTTGTCACCCCTGCTTTTCAGTGTATCTGTTTTGTTTTTTTTGTTTGTTTTTTTTAACTATTTTCATTATGGCTATCAGCAAAGAAAAATCAACACATTAGCCGAACCGTTTTACAAGCCGCAGGGTTCAAAGCGTAGAAAGAAAAAAAAGGTTGTCGTCCAGAATTTACGGTCCTGCACATGGCGTCACATTACAGTGACAGAATTAAGTCTGGCATATGTTTCTACTGTCAGATGCTGCTTGTCGTAGTCTGCACTGAGTGCCTTGATGCTATGATATACGTATGTACAGTTAAACATTCCAACCATGTCAAACTAAAGCTGACTTTAAATGAACGGCCATGTTCACCCGCGACCCGGACCCAGCAGAGTTAAACAGCATTAAAAGGTTGCACAGTGTTTGACCGTTTGTTAGAGTGACACAAGGAATGCTGGTCAACACTGGGCGTCCGTCCAGGAACATCAAACATCCCTCTGTACTAGTGCCAGGCAGTCCCTGCAGGCTTGACGCCATGCCAGTGCACCTGACGTGTTGGCATGGGTGTGTGTGTAGGGATACTCTGATCAGCTTACACCACCCAAGTCCTCATCTTGATTATGTTTTACAGTTAGTAAAGTTAGAGACCCACCCATGAACTTGAGCGTCCAAGGAATGCATACCTTACATACGCAAATGTTATACTGCTCTAATTATATGTATGCATTCTAACTATGGTATGAGTAAGTGGCTATGGATTAGACTTTGCGATTTGTGAAAACGTATCGTTCACATGTGATTATTTTATTGATAGTTTATCTCCATTAAGAGACACAACACTTCAGCGGGTACAACTACACAGCCTAATGAGGTGTAAAACAAGAGTGTGCCCGAGGTAGTAATTGTTTTGATTGATGCTACCAACATGAGCCATGAGATATTTTCTAACAGTATTTGAGGGACAAATGGTATTTACATCTTTAGTTCAGACAAATGGATGACTGTTTTTGTCAAAGGTTTGACAAAATTGTAATTTACCAACTAGCTCCAATGATGCTGCTAGACAGAGAGCATCAGGACTGCACTATAATATCCAAACAATGTCTCGTGGATACATTGTAGTCATTTGTTACAACGCCAACATTACTTTTGGAACAAAGAATTGCGTGAACAAACACCTTGTATGATGTAATTTAGTACAGTGCGTACAATAATGACCCAAATAAAAGCCCCGCTTGGAAAAGTGTGAAGGGCCGTCATATATTTGGGGTGTAGCGATTTATCCATGCAAACCAACAGGTGGTTCTCCCGAAGAGTGAGTCAGACCTTTTCTTCCGGTCACTCACTCACTCACTCACTCACACACACACACACACACACACACACACACACACACACACACACACACACACACACACACACACACACACACACACACCACTAACTTTGAGATGATGAAACAAACAGTATGTGTCTATATAATTCTGATTCGTCAAAGAGTTTGGCTCTAAATTAGCCTCCTCCAACCCTTGGAAACACCTTAATCCGATCGTGTTCTGTTTTTGAAAAGTCGGACTAACACACCTGAATTATGCGATTGAAAACCAGGGGCCGTATTTATCAAGCGTCTTAGAGTGCCATTTTACACTTAAGTCCTGAGAATTTGCGAAATTTAGTCCTACTCTCAAACTTAAGAATAAATGCTATTTATCAACTTTCTTAAGTCTAAGAATCACTCCTACTCTCCACGATATTTAAGAGACCTTCAGAGGTGTCCTAAGTGGTTAGGAGCTGCCAGCGGGGGATGGCACTGAGGCGAGAGAGACGTGCGCGAACGTTCAGGGAGCGGAAGGATGTCCTGGCTTTGTTTGATGACGAGCAGCTGATCAAACGGTATCGTTTAGACAGAGCGGGTATTATTTTTGTCACAGATTTAATAAGGGGCGTCATCTCATCAGCAACATCCCGCAGTAGAGCTTTCACAGCAGAACTAAAGGTCATCACAATGCTTCGATATCTCGCCACTGGGAAAATGAATTGGAAAGAAAAGGAAACATTTATTTTTGATTCATTGCCAATATTGTTTGTTTGTTTTGTATTATTTTGTAGTTTATTGTCAAAATATACACTCCGATTGTCCACTTAAAGGGGAACATTATCACAATTTCAGAATGGTTAAAACCATTAAAAATCAGTTCCCAGTGGCTTATTATATTTTCCGAAGTTTTTTTCAAAATTTTACCCATCATGCAATATTTCTAAAAAAAGCTTCAAAGTGCCTGATTTTAACCATCGTTATAAACACCCGTCCATTTTCCTGTGACGTCACATAGTGAATACAAACAAACATGGCGGAAAGAACAGCAAGCTATAGCGACATTAGCTCGGATTCAGACTCGGATTTCAGCGGCTTAAGCGATTCAACAGATTACGCATGTATTGAAACGGATGGTTGTAGTGTGGAAGCAGGTAGCGAAAACGAAATTGAAGAAGAAACTGAAGCTATTGAGCCATATCGGTTTGAACCGTATGCAAGCGAAACCGACGAAAACGACACGACAGCCAGGGACACGGGAGAAAGCGAGGACGAATTCGGCGATCGCCTTCTAACCAACGATTGGTATGTGTTTGTTTGGCATTAAAGGAAACTAACAACTATGAACTAGGTTTACAGCATATGAAATACATTTGGCAACAACATGCACTTTGAGAGTGCAGACAGCCCAATTTTCATCAATTAATATATTCTGTAGACATACCCTCATGTCAGCAGGCCAGGGAAGCTAGGGTCGATATTCTTCTCTTGATCATCTTCGTTGGCATAAGGGACGGTGTGAGCCAAGACGTCCAGGGGGTTTAGCTCGCTCGTCTGCGGAAACAAACTGCCGCCATTGCTTGCCGTGCAACCGAGGTCCTTTGTCCCTGAATTGCTCACACACTCCGGCAGATTCAATGGGGATCTGGCGGCAGATTTCTTTGACTTTATCGTTGGAAATGCATCTGCTTTGAGTGTCGCAGGATATCCACACATTCTTGCCATCTCTGTCGTAGCATAGCTTTCATCGGTAAAGTGTGCGGAACAAACGTCCAATTTCTTGCCACTTTCGCATCTTTGAGCCACTGGTGCAACTTGAATCCGTCCCTGTTCGTGTTGTTACACCCTCCGACAACACACCGACGAGGCATGATGTCTCAAAGGTACGGAAAACAGTCGAAAAAACGGAAAATAACAGAGCTGATTGGACTCGGTGTTTGAGAAAATGGCGGATTGCTTCCCGATGTGACGTCACGTTGTCCGAGAGCGAATTTTAGAAAGGCGTGTAATTCGCCAAAATTCACCCATTTAGAGTTCGGAAATCGGTTAAAAAAATATATGGTCTTTTTTCTGCAACATCAAGGTATATATTGACGCTTACATATGTCTGGTGATAATGTTCCCCTTTAAATATTTCTAAGATATTTCTTTATTCTTAGACAAGGGATTTCCTTCCGTGATTGGTAATTTCTATGGGCACAGAAATTACGTCACCTAAAATTCAGTTTACGGTACATAGTAATGTCGTAATTCAGCTCTGAGTGTGACACTTAAGATTCAGTCCTTACTTCGCTGAAACTGTGAGTAAGACGCTTAATAACTAACTTTTAAGTGCAGCTTTCAGCGAAGAATTTCTTTACTCATAAGTCAACTCTTAGCAGACTTCTTAGGAGTAATTCTAAGACGCTTGATAAATACGGCCCCAGATCTCTCGAGAGAAGAGTGTGGCTGGAGAGGAGCCTCTGTATCGCGCGTGCACCAGTCTCAACACGCGTAAGCAGACACCATTCAATAAAAACATAGGCAGCATTTGTAATGAAGAGGAGACAGTTTATTTGCTTTACAAATTAAGAGAACCAAACATTTTGAAGTCCATCGATGGTAGAAAAAAAAAAAACATATTTATTTAAGAAGGTAGCTGAGGAAGTGTAAAATGTCGGCTTAATTCGGACTCCCAAACTAAATACGAATGAGATGAAAGAGAATGAAGAAGGTATATTAAAGGCGCATGATAAAGCGTACACAAACCTCTTCACGCTGCATTTGTGCACTCCGAGTCCAAACTGATTAACCAAACCTCTTTATTCCACACAACTGGCAGTAGCTAGCTTCATCAATCAATCAATCAATCAATCAATCAAAGTTTATTTATACAGCCCTTAATCACAAGTGTCTCAAAGGGCTGAACAAGCCTCAACAACATCCTCTGCTCAGATCCCACATCAGGGCAAGAAAAAACTCAACCCAATGGGATACAATGACAAACCTTGGAACAAAACCTTCATCTGGAACAGTGTCAGATGTCTGGCACAAACAATATTTTCCTTCAGATTTAAAACTTCTTCCATCAATTCACGGAGCCTTTTGAATGAACACTGAGACATTTTTGTTTCCATGATCTCCGTCCAAAAATTCCTTCGAAAAAACTCTTCCCTCAGTCTGTCTTTGCTTCGGACATGCATCCGCCCCGATACATTCATGGTAGTAGCGTCATGTTCGTAACGCAATCCAAGATCATTTCTTGATGCTGTCTGGATTTTAACATCAGCATAGCTATTAGGGACGCAGTATTTGTAATCTGGGCTAATATCACAGTAGACATCACGTGAAACAAGTAGTAAAGATGCACAGATCCTAGTTTGATGTCATAGGTCAACCACAAAAGCGATCATTAATAAGCGCTAAAAGGAAATAAGCTCCCCCCAGTGTAAGGGAGGCGCATTAGAGCATTAGAGCGACTGCATGGACATTTGGACTTCACACGTACCTGTGAAAATACAAAAACTCTAACTAATAGAAAAATCTGACTAATTTAGTGCATGGAAACAAAGTGACAGACACGCTCAGGAAAAAAACGTGTCAACGGTTGGGAAAATTTGCAAACACAGGGGAAGTTTAAAGATAAAAGATCAACAATGCAAATCTTTGTTTTATTGCATTCTACTAGGAATTAATTCAGTGATATGAAAACATGATTTACCACAAAAAAATTTTTTAACATTTTTCACAAAATATGGATCATTTTGTATACAAATTTGTCTTATATTAAAGTTTCTACAGACTGTGGAAACTTAACATTAAAGTTTCTACAGTCCGTGATGGTTTGGGGTGCCATGTCATCTGCTGGTGTTGGTCCACTGTGTTTTCTGAGGTCCAAGGTCGCTCGCTGACTCCCAGGAAGTTTTAGAGCACTCCATATTTTGCCCCTGCAATCTACAGCTTCCCGCTGCTGACCAACTTTATGGAGATACAGATTTCATTTTTCTGCACACAGTGCCAAAAACTACCAGTACCTGGCTTAAGGACCATGGTATCCCCTGTCCTTAATTGGCCAACAAACTCGCCTGACCTCAACCCCATGGAAAATGTGTTGGGTGTTGTCAAGGGGAAAATGCAATATGTCAAACCCAACAATGCAGAAGAGCTGAAGGCAACTATCATCGCAACTTGGGCTCCCATAACACCTGAGGAGTGCCACAGACTGATCCATGCCACGGCGTACTGTTGCAGTAATTTAGGCAAAAGGAGCCCCGACCAAGTATTGAGTGCTGTGCATGTTCAAACTTTTCAGTTGGCCAACATTTCTAAAATTATTTTTTTCTTATTGGTTATGAGTAACATTCTAATTTTCTGAGATTCTGAATTTGGGATTTTGAATTTGAAATTTGAGGTTTTCATTTTTTTTTTTCATTTTTAAACATGCAATTTTTTATTAAAATCTTCCAAATTTAAAGAAACAAACATTTCAAATGCATATCAGTCTGCATGTAATGAATGTACTGTATATAATATACAAGTTTCACTTTTTGAATGAAATGATTAAATTATATTTTTTTGTCATATACACTATGGGTCTGATCTACTAAGATCCAAATAACAAGTTGTAAATAGCGTGTGCAAACTATAAAATTGTGTGTGCTATTAGTGGGCATGTTGCAGGTGATCTACTAAGACTGTGTACAATTGATAACAAGTTCAAAAGTGGTGCAGAACGCCCTATTTAAATGAGTTTTTGCATTTATTAGGGCTGTCACCATGAAGACACTCATTCTTCTCCACATTTATGGCATCATAAGGTCCAACCTGTGGCGTTTTGTCATGTTGTTGACATACAGCGCACTATGTTGAAGCGCGATCTAGACAACAGAATCTATACATTGTAGTGATGGTGCTTCTGGAACATTCCAAAATGCATGTTGCAAGATGTTTTTTCAAGAAAGCGATATATTATACTTACGGCTGTCAGCGTTTAATGCATGTGATTACTAAAAAATATACAGTACAGGCCAAAAGATTGGACACACCTTCTCATTCAATGCATTTTATTTATTTTCATGACTATTTACATTGTAGATTGTCACTGAAGGCATCAAAACTATGAATGAACGCATGTGGAGTTATGTGCTTAACAAAAAAAGGTGAAATAACTGAAAACATGTTTTATATTCTAGTTTCTTCAAAAAAGTCACCCTTTGCTCTGATTACTGTTTTGCACACTATTGGCATTCTCCCGATGAGCTTCAAGAGGTAGTCACCTGAAAGGGTTTTCACTTCACAGGTGTCGTAGTTTTGATGCCTTCAGTGACAATCGACAATGCAAATAGTCATGAAAATAAATAAAAATGCATTGAAATGAGGTCTGTCCAAACTTTTGGCCTGTACTGTATATATATTTTTATTGCGTTACCATGAATTAATGAAGATTAATCACACTGTTTGTTTTGACCACCGTCACATGCCAGTGTGATGAAAGTTAGAGAGGTGTGCTCTGCGCCCATTTCGCTTCCAAACAAAGTAGTAGTTTTGCAGTGACAAACGTTCTTATCGTTGCATATCAAGTTTAAAATGGCATCTTAAAGCAAAACAAACAAGAGGATGGCGTCACTAGCATGAATGCTTCATGGACGGCAAACAATACATCAAACTATGCTGGCTAAGTTTACCTGCGTTTTTTCAAAATGGACAGCCACTCCGTACAGGACAATACCCCCTGTGAACACCAAGTGCTGCAAGATGTCGTTCATGTCACCAACTAATCTCGCAGAAAAGAGGATCAGCACTGTGATCTGAAAAGATGAATAAGCGTGTTTGTTTAAACTAAGGAAGAGTAAATGCATATGTAAATGGTGCACTACGTAGAGCTGTTTATGGGTGTTTTTACATTAGTAATATACTGTACATTTGTACATTGTGTGCTGTATTGTTGCAAATACTTTCAAAATGTTAATTCTTACTATATTTACTGTCACCAAGTTTTGAGAAAGTCAATGACTTGCAGTTCAGTAAAACATATAAAAAAAAGTTCCTGTATGACATTCTGACTTCCAAATTGCATTTGTATCCAAATATTGAGGTATTTTCTTAAGCAAATTGTATTATTGCAAGCAAACAATAATCTGTTCAGAATCACACGTCAAGAGTGTGATTAATTTGATTTTTAAAAATGAATTACTTGACAGCCCTAATTATTGCACCTAAAAAAACATGTCAGCAGACCCCAAAACAAATTAATTTAATTTGTTTTAATCAGCCCCTTAAATCATCCAGCAGGTATAAAATTGAAAAATGTCATGAATGGATGATTATT
>NC_084573.2:23452500-23485000 GCF_033978685.3 Nerophis lumbriciformis
AATAAATAAAGGAATAGTGAACAACAGGCTGAATAAGTGTACGTTATATGAGGCATAAATAACCAACTGAGAACGTGCCTGGTATGTTAACGTAACATATTATGGTAAGAGTCATTCAAATAACTATAACATACTGTATAGAACATGCTATACGTTTACCAAACAATCTGTCACTCCTAATTGCTAAATCCCATGAAATCTTATACGTCTAGTCTCTTACGTGAATGAGCTAAATTATATTATTTGATATTTTACGGTAATGTGTTAATAATTTCACACACAAGGCGCTCCTGAGTATAAGTCGCACCCCCGGCCAAACTATGAAAAAAACTGCGACTTATAGTCCGAAAAATACAGTATATATATATATATATATATATATATATATATATATATATATATATATATATATATATATATATATATGTATGTATATATAAATGTGTGTATATATATATATATATATATATATGTATGTATGTGTATGTATGTATAAATGTGTATAGATACAGTACGTGTGTGTCTATATATATGTATGTATATATGTGTATATATACATGTGTTTATATGTATATATCTATGTATATATGGGTATATGAATATATATGTATATGTGTGTGTGTGTGTGTATGCGTGTATATACTGGAAATGTATATATATGTATGTATGCGTGTATATACTGGAAATGTATATATATATGTATGTGTATGTGTGTATATATGTATATATATATATATTTTTTTTAACACGAGAATTCAACATTGTGACAACATTTATTAGTCAGAAAAGACTAAATTCATCTAAGGTCCTCCTTAATGCTGACCAAGTAGTTTGCTTAATGTCACAGCATTGGTTCTGTTGATGGTGCTGTTGTGGAATATACTTGTCAATAAATGACGGGCTGTTTTCCTAGGCGCATAATAAATCGCTTAAATATTTTGAAAAAGATGCGCCTCTCTTTTGCATATTCCGACGTAATCGTAAGTGGAATTCTGTGGACAGTCTGTCAACTCGGGAGTCCACTCATTCTCATTCTTGCTGAGGATTTCAAACACACGCATCGTATTGTGCAAAGTGCACATCCATGCCCTCACACTGCTACGTGGCAATTAGACATCCCTCGCGCCGTACAAAGTGCTGTTAAATAGTTTCACAGGCAGTATCGCTTAACTGTCTTTGAATTCTAATCCAGAAAAATTAGGGATGTGAGGAACTAGGGGGTCCTCTTAATGGATTCGCTCTGACCGAGAGGGAAATTATTGTAGTTGTTTATTATTGGGGTTGTAGCTTGCAGTGGTAGTAAACTGCAGTGGCCCCTTTAAGGTAAGCAGCACTATGTATCATGTAGTACCGCACCACTGCGTGAAACTTGATGTATGTATACGTGCGTTTTAGAAACAGTTTTAGACAACCGGTACTACTTTGTTAATTTCTTTTATTACATACAATTGTTGGAGCAAAACAATGTCAATAGTATGCAAAAAGTAAACAAAAGCAAAAACTACTGAACTACTTCGGTATTTGCCCTCAAAGTCCGTCTGTGTCTAGGGAATTATTACATGACTTTAAAAACATGGACAAAAAAATGATTTTGAGAAAACAAAAATATCTCATCACTCTTGTATGGATCATATAGTGAGACTATTTCTAGGTATCGACACCAAGAATCTATGGATCCTTCCGCCCTCCTCTTGTGTGTTGTATACTGACTGCAACAATGCTGACACACCAACAGTTGTTATATAATCCTCTCTCTAACTTTTATTAATGGTGATGTGCGGATCGATACTGAAATATCAATACCGCTGATACCAGATCTTTATGATTTTAATATAGATCCTCAAAATAAAATATTGATACTTTTGATACTTTATTTCAGGGATTTCCAAACCTTTTCCACCATGGGCCACACTGAAAAGTCAAAGTATGCGGGGGCCATATCGATATTATTAATTAAAAAAATATATATTGTCAGCTTTGTGTATTAGGAGACACATTATATTATTATTATTAATTAGTATTGTTAGTTAGTTTGAACATTTCAGTTTTTTCCTTTTTTGTACCGATTTTAATTTAGTGGGTTTTTCCTCATCTAAGAATAAAATAATATTGATAATAATATGATTGTGTAACTGCATAACCTGGTGTCAAATTCTGCTTGTAAGAAAATATTAATGTTCAGTTACATATTTAACAGTGTTTATTATTGTTGTTGTAATTTTTAAATTTGATTACTTCATAGGTATTTTATTTTTTTATATCCATCCATCCATCCATCCATTTTCTACCGCTTGTCCTTTTCGGGGTCGCGGGGTTCATATTTTAAGTATATTTTATTTTTATTTTGAGAGCTTCTAATATTTTAGATCAGGGGTGTCTAAACTTTTATTTAAAAACAAATGCTAAAAACAGATATATTTATTTAAAGACAAAACGTAACTTATAGGTGACAAAATGTGTTATTAGTTTATAAATGTTAGCTTTTTCTCATTACATTTCGATTTTTTTTCTCTTTTTTTCCTTATATTTTTACAGCTGTTTTTTATGTGATCATTTGAAAACACACAACTTTTACCATTTTAGCAGACACACTTGATATACTTGCACAAAGTATCGGTATCGGATTGGTATCGCCGATACCAGCCTGAATTTTACTCTATCGAACCGAAAAAATAATCAGTGGTATCGCACATCATTACTTATTAATCTACTTGTTAATTTCCAGTTAATAACTGGTTCCATCTACACTTCTTAAACATTGCTAACATTATTGGTGTTATAAGCTATCTTAGCTATTAGCATTTCTGCTCCTTGTGTGTCATATGTTTTGCCTCATCCTACATTGATACAAAGATACTAAAGATACTAACAAATGCATCTTATTCGTTGTAATGGAGGTGACTGTTATTAGCTTAGAGCAGTGGTTCTCAAATGGGGGTACGTGTACCCCTGGGAGTACTTGAAGGTATGCCAAGGGGTACGTGAGATTTTTTTTTAATATTCTAAAAATAGCAACAATTTAAAAATCCTTTATAAATATATTTATTGAATAATACTTCAACAAAATATGAATGTAAGTTTATAAACTCAGTGAAGCACAAGCTCAGGTTTCTCACTAAAATGTCTGTCAAAAAGAACTGTGAAAAGAAATGCAATATTCAGTGTTGACAGCTAGATTTTTTGTGGACATGTTCCATAAATATTGATGTTAAAGATTTCTTTTTTTGTGAAGGAATGTTTAGAATTAAGTTCATGAATCCAGATGGATCTCTATTACAATCCCCAAAGAGGGCACTTTAAATTGATGATTACTTCTATGTGTAGAAATCTTTATTTATAATTGAATCACTTGTTTATTTTTCAACAAGTTTTTAGTTATTTTTATATCTTTTTTTCCAAATGGTTCAAGAAAGACCACTACAAATGAGCAATATTTTGCACTGTTATACAATTTAATAAATCAGAAACTGATGACATAGTGCTGTATTTTACTTCTTTATCTCTTTTTTTCAACCAAAAATGCTTTGCTCTGATTAGGGGGTACTTGAATTAACAAAATGTTCACAGGGGGTACATCACTGAAAAAAGGTTGAGAACCACTGGCTTAGGGAAGCGGCTCCACACTATGTAAGGAGACACACAATTAGCTGCTACCTTGTCGGATGGGGAACTAAAACAAATTATTTATTATAAATATATATATAAATTAAACATTATTAGCCATAGGGGAATGGTGTTTGAAATCTGCACTGAAAAGCATTAATCGGCAATGGACATCACTTACTTTTTTGCGAAAATCCGTTATACTGATCATCACATCCCTGTTTTAAAGCTGTAATATACATGTCTTTGCTATTTTTGATTGTTGTATCTTTGTGTTGTTCAGCTGCATTAATTTGTGGGAACCGGAACAACTGCACCCAGTTTTCTCGGAACTTGGATTGGTTGGTCAGCAAACTGGAAAGACTTGAGTCATCATCCGGTAAACTATTATTTTGTTGCTTTTAAGCTTGTCTATGAAACTTGTGATGGTGCGAAGATATCAATTGATATTAATTTCTTGTTCAATCTTTATATTCTTAGGCATCCTAGAAGTTCTGCACTGTGTCTTGATTGAAAGCCCAGAGGCTTTGAACATCATCCAGAGAGGACACATTAAGTCCATCATTTCTCTGCTTTATAAACACGGACGCAACCACAAGGTACACACAGTCCAATGATCTTATTTGATTGATCCGAAGCACACGCCATGACATGCAACTTGGTCTTTGATTCCTTTCTCTCGCTCGGCTGGGTGGCAACAACAAAACTAAAGCCCCTACAAAGACATTTTAGCTTGAGAAACATTTTATATTGTTTTTTTTGTTTTTTTAACATGCCAAGTTTGATAGTTCAAGGACAGCTATGTAAGGATTAACTGCTCACTGTTGTTTTTGTCTCTTTTTTTCCTCTCATCTTAAGTTCAGCTGTGCAACTTTCCTCTGAAGGACAAGATAGAACTTTAGAAACATTGCATTTCAATAAAATGCCTGTGCATTTCTTGGGAATTTGGTCTATCATTCACAAGAACATAGATGTTTTTCTTTATTTTGAATGCATTCTAAAATCGTAAATAAACGTTACCGAAAGTCAGCTAACAGTAGGTCTAATTGGAGTCGCTCTATTTTGCCTTCACAGCGCTCTAAAAAACATCCAAAATCTTCATCATTATTTTATATATACACACTGTAAGTATACTTGTAATGTAGTAACACACATTAATAACATGTAATATTTATGTATTTTGCCTATTTTAAGCTTACGACAGCACATTACTTTCACAGGCGCATCACAACGTTGGCTTTTCCCTCCAACAACAACAAACCTACTATTCAAGGCAGACTATGTCAGAGACAACAAAGACGACTTTGGGACAAACGAACAGAACTTTATATTTTTGAGCCTGATTATAAGGCGGATGAGCTGTGTGCTACACAGATCCAGCTTTAGTGAAACACAAAGCATCATGTAGCAGTATTGCTAAGTGCTGAACAAGATATACAAACTATGAACATATTAAAACAATTACTTACTGTACAATGTCTGCGCTCACTGGTATGCCGAATGATGGGAGGTTTATATCTTCCCGTTTAGATGAAGAATTAAACATAATCCTTACGAAGAGTTTAAAATAAAAGTTTTTTTTAACTGGCGTGTTTTTTTCGTGTCTTTCTCGAAAGACACAAAGTGAGATGTCATAGTTGACCAACTTCTCGGTTTATATCCACAACCTTCTACTATCCAGGTGAGAGGCATGATTCATCATCTAGAGATAACTTTGACCAGCTCAAAGGAGATGCAACAGTTAACCAGATCAAAATGTAAATATAGCTCTCTGTGATCGCGGCGTCAATATAAATAGTTTGTCTGCGTTAGCGCTTATAATAACAATATTGTTAATACTATATAGATTACGGGATGTAAAAGGACCATTGTTGGTGTTTTTTTAGAGGGCTTTATGGGCGAAATAGTGCATTGTTACGACTTAAAATGCATTAAAAATGCAAAAACATGCGTCTTCTTGTCTTCCATAAGTATTGTGAATGATAGGTAAAATTCCACAAAAAAAGTGAAGTTCCCCATTAAATCAAACTGGAGTAAAAGAGAAACGTTTTTGTTTTTCAGATTCTGGATGTACTGTGTTCCCTCTGCGTCTGTAATGGCGTGGCTGTGAGAGCCAATCAGAATTTGATCTGTGACAACCTGCTTCCCAAAAGGGACCTCCTCCTTCAGACCCGACTGGTCAATGACGTTCAGAGGTACGACGATATTGCCTTACAGTACATCCCGTGTAATATTGCATCCATAACACATCCACGTTTTAATCCGCATCCAATCTGTTTTCATTCCCAGCATGAGGCCGAACATCTTCCTAGGAGTGGCTGAAGGCTCGGCGCAATATAAAAAGTGGTATTTTGAGCTGGTGATCGATCAGGTGGACCACTTTGTAACCGGCGAGCCCACCCACCTGAGGGTGGGCTGGGCTAACACCAGAGGATACGCGCCCTATCCCGGCGGAGGAGAGGGATGGGGCGGCAACGGCGTCGGGGATGACCTCTACTCTTACAGCTTTGATGGACTTCACCTCTGGTCAGGTGGGCTTTTTTTATTTTTTTCTTACAACCACTTGTAGGCCGGATGCATGTATTGGTTTAGTCACACGTTTAGATTACAGATAAAAGCATATCAATAGTATTAAAAACAACGTAGGACTGTCTTCAAATAAGGATGTTTGTAGTCGAATCTGATTCGTTAGTTTGCTCAAAGTTGACGATCACTTCTCCATTAATGAGCTACTTTCAGTAGAAGTATGTTAGGTAACGTTCCTTATTTGGATTATGTTTGGTAGGTCGTATTTGGCACCCAGGAGCCTATTTTAGACCACTGGTTTATGGAATAGGATTTTTTTGTTAGCCATCATAAAGCGATTTAATCATTTATCTTATCTTTTTCATTTAAAACAGTTATGGCTGTCCTTAACTAATACGCTTAATCACAAAAATGTGCATTACCGGTAATCCTGTATGAAGCAGATTA
This sequence comes from Nerophis lumbriciformis, assembly GCF_033978685.3. Taxonomy (NCBI): domain Eukaryota; kingdom Metazoa; phylum Chordata; class Actinopteri; order Syngnathiformes; family Syngnathidae; genus Nerophis; species Nerophis lumbriciformis. The sequence continues at coordinate 23,459,077 of NC_084573.2, forward strand.
ATCAAGCCATTTATTTTGACTTCCTTTACTTTAACCGTAGATAGGATTGTCCCCGTACCAATATTTTGGTACCGCTACCTAAATGTATTTTGACACTTTTCAAAATAAAGGGCACCACAAAAAAATTCATTTTTGGCCTCATTGTTACGATACATTAAACATATGGTTCTTATTGCACTCAAAGAACAATTTTAAAAAGATGAAAATAAAAATTAAAAGGCATGTAACACATTTGGCTTTTTCTGTTGCACTCAAAGAATTTACAATTGTATATATTACATATTGTCTGCCAAAATCTAGAATTAGGTTAGAATAGGATAGAAAGCTTTACTCGCATATTAAATACTTCATGATTTATGGTTGCCAGTGCTGTAAGTAAAATAAAATCATTACTAAATACTAAAAACAATAGTATGGCCAAAACTAAACAGCTTAAAAATGTGGCAGGTAAAACACATTGTTAAAGACGAAACACAAATTTGTTATACAATTCAGTCATTTCACTTGCGCCAAGTAGGCGGTTTTGACTCAGCTAATATTTGGCATCAAGCGAAAGAGCTGTGTGCGTGTCTATGTATCTGTATGGGCACAAGAGAGGATCTGAAACTCATTTTGCAGGTCTGGATGATTGTTATTTACATGTTTACCCAAGTTTTAAGCACAGGTGATGATACTGTCCTTCCACCGTTGGCAAGGCATGTATTAAAGCATAGCTTGCAAGGCAGTATGTAATATAATTTTTAATTCATTAGTACCGTGGTACTTCATTAGTGCCGGTATACCATACAAACCTAGTAAATAGTTACCTGAGAGGCGGCATGGGTTGTGATCAGGTCAATGCATACGTCAGTGCAAAGATGAGTGACACTCACACTGGTATGCTTGCTGAAAAATTGCTTTAAAATTCACCTGGACGGGACTTTAAATAATACTTTTACCAATGTGTAATCAAATAAATGACGTGCATAACATTCAAGTAAAATATGTTGAAAAAAAATGTTCCTGTATGACATTCTGACGTTGCATTTGTGTCAAAATATTGGGGTCTCTTTAAGTTGATATAAATGGTACAAGCAAGTAATTTACTGCGATTCATCTTGATTATACTATACTGTGTGATTATACTAATTAAGACAATTAATCGTTTGACAGTACAAGTTTTTTTAATCATTGTTACTGTAGGGAAGGGATTTATATGATTTATATGGCCCATTCCTGGGTGGATCTTGCATGAGGGGAGAGATTAAAAACCTCTAAAGGCTTAGTGGTCACATGCGGGGACAGCACCCTTTAGCTCTTATTTCCAAAATTGTGTACACTACTGAATTGGGGTCTTACGGCCCCTTATGTGGACACTTATACTGCCACCTAGTGGTGTCAGAAGAGTATAACATACAATGGAATTTTGGAAAAAAAAGTGTAAAAATAAGAATTAGCATGTCACTAAACATGAAGTACACGTTTGTTACTTATGGACTAAGTACATCATATCAAAAGATGATTCTTAGTTTTTATTCTAATTAGGGTCCAATAAGCCCAAATAGCAAAGAGAAATACAAAAAGCATGTAAACAAACAGCTTGGGCCTTAAGAGGTTAATCATTTTGCAATGCAGTCTGCTGAAAATGAGGAAAAGTGCCACTCCACATATCAACTGACGCTGTGGTCTAAGTTGGAATTGACACAAAACCCATTTTAAGATATTCACCCCTCTCCTGCCATCTGGCGGCTGAAGTGGAAAGTGCACCCACCCAATTTGGCACTTTTTATGTGTTAGGTAAACCATGACGAATGGGATTATATGAATCCCATTCCTACTGTAAGTAAATTTGGATGTTCCAATTAAGTTTTTATGCTGCTGATTCCGATACCAATACAGATCGCATGAATTAACTGTCAATTATTCATTTTATCAATGGTGAGTGATATTGACAATTGTTTGGCAAAACCAAGTAAATAGTACACTATAACTAAACCAAAGCACAAAGTACTGTCTATTTTCCATTTAAATCATTTGGGTTTTGCCGTCAAAGAGAGACAAAAACAAAAAAAAAAGGATTTTCAGAAAATAAGAACACCAATCAAACCACCCTACTCATATACTGATACTAACCTTGGTATCGACATCTTTTTCAAATATGCTGACAAGAAATCGCTTAAAAATTGCAGACACAGAACTAATAAAGGATGATCGGTTGGTTCTTTTTAGAGTTTTAATTTGAACATTAATCATGAAATAATATTAAAGGTGTCAAAAAAAATTAGGTTTTCGAATGAATCTCAATTCTTATTTGTAAGGATTGTTTATCGATTCAAAAAAATCAATTAAAAAAAACAAAACACTGTTTTGTTGTTTTTTTATTCAAACTGTCCTGTCCAGCCACTCAGGCAAATCATATTGTTGATGTAGATACCCATATCAAGTATTGGATACTTCTCCTGTTGCCTTATTTGTATTTGACTTTAGGAAATGTTTGGGTAGAATATTATTAAGCAAAACCAGTTTTATTTTTAATAATATATACATTTATCACAGCTGGTAATTTATTTTATAGAGAAATGTAGGTAATCATAGAACTGGCACCCAATGTTATTAAAAAGTAATGATTTTGTATTGAGAATTGATTCCGAATCGAATCATTACCCACCAGAATCGAATAAGTCAAATGGTGCCTAAAGATTTACAGCTATTACAGTAGTTGCACGGACTATAATTGGGAATCCTTTTTTTAGTTTCTTGTTTTCAAGGTCAGAGTTAAATCTCTCCCCTGTAAAGAAAAAAAAAAGTCTTGAGGGATCCATCACCCTTTGCTCATGAGCATTTCACGCTCCCCTCTTGTTCCCCTTCACCCTGACCTACATTCGCAATGTCTCTGTTTCTCCTCCTGTCTGTGCCTATACCTCCTGCTGCCGTCGTCCAGGTCGCATCCCCAGAGTCGTGGCCTCCGTCAACCAGCACCTGCTGACCTCAGACGACGTCGTGAGCTGCTGTCTGGATTTGGGCTCCCCCAGCATGTCCTTTAGGATCAACGGGCAACCTGTTCAGGGCATGTTTGAGGACTTCAACACGGATGGATTCTTCTTTCCGGTCGTCAGCTTCTCTGCTGGCGTCAAGTATGTTGAAGTGGAACATACTCCTCATTCGGGTGTGATTACGTAATGGCAGATGTGTTATTTGCCTGAGTTGTTGCAGGTCCTAAACATTTTAGTGGAGACAAAAATGCCCGTTTTAAAATGTCTTGCATCATGTCATGGCAGTGTTATGTAACCTCTCTTTATCAGAGTGCGCTTCCTGTTGGGTGGACGCCATGGAGATTTCAAGTTCCTGCCCCCCGCGGGGTACTCTCCGTGCTACGAGGCTCTGCTGCCTAAGGAGAAGATGTACGTGGAGCCTGTGAAGGACTACAAGAGGGACCACGAAGGGGTCCGAGACCTGTTGGGAATGCCCCAGTTCCTCTCCCAGGCCTCCTTCATACCCAGCCCTGTTGACACCAGCCAGGTCAGGAGGATTATGCTGTTAATGTATTTAGTCCAATGGGTGCTTCTTCAAGTTCTAATATTTGTGTATATTAGTATAGTACAGTGGACCCTCAATTTAGGGAATTAATTGGTTCTTGAATGGGTTTTTTAAATCGGTAAGTTTGTATAGTGAAACAAGTTTCTCCAGCCTCAACAGAAGTGCCTATTTTAGTAAAGGTTTGTATACTTTGAACACAATATAAAGTTCTATACAGTACTGTGTATCTAAAACTAACATAAGGGTGCGAAGAATCAACTTTCTCTTTATTACAACAGCAAAACAACAACAAGCTGCTGTCCTCTACAGTGCTCTGCTAAAAAGCGCAAACGAGAATGTTTTGTACAGCCGAAAACAACACAAGCAGAGGGCATTTTTTCTTTGAGAAAGGCTAAATGGTGCCTCGTACCCATTGAAAACAGAGCGAGCTTGACCACCACGCAATTGTAATTGGCGGCACGTGAGTCGGACGTGACGTCAGTAAAATTCAAGCAAAATACATTAGTCATTAGTATATACATTAGTATTAGTATTCCAAATTACTACTATTATATACATTAGTCATTAGTATATACATTAGTTTGCAATTATAATACTAGTATATACATTAGTCATTAGTATATACATAAGTATTCCAAATTAAAACTAGTATTTACATTAGTCATTAGTATTAGAATTCCAAAATAATACAAGTATATACATTCGTCATTAGTATACATACTAATGACGAATGTATATACTATTATTAATATATAGTCATTAGTATATATACTAATGATGAATGTACTTTATATACTATTATTAATATATAGTCATTAGTATATATACTAATGACTAATGTAGATACTAGTAATAATGTCACAATAACGTATATATTCATTAGTATTTCATATTAACACTAGTATATACATTAGTGCACTATATTAATACTAGTATATACATTAGTCATTAGTATATACATTAGTATGCCATATTAATACTAGTATATACATTAGTCATTAGAATATACAAACCCCGTTTCCATATGAGTTGGGAAATTGTGTTAGATGTAAATATAAACGGAATACAATTATTTGCAAATGATTTTCAACCCATATTCAGTTGAATATGCTACAAAGACAACATATTTGATGTTCAAACTGATAAACTTTTTTTTTTGTTGCAAATAATCATTAACTTTAGAATTTGATGCCAGCAACACGTGACAAAGAAGTTGGGAAAGGTGGCAATAAATACTGATAAAGTTGAGGAATGCTCATCAAACACTTATTTGGAACATCCCACAGGTGAACAGGCACATTGGGAACAGGTGGGTGCCATGATTGGGTATAAAAGTAAATTCCATAAAATGCTCAGTCATTCACAAACAAGGATGGGGCGAGGGTCACCACTTTGTCAACAAATGCATGAGCAAATTGTTGAACAGTTTTAGAAAAACCTTTCTCAACCAGCTATTGCAAGGAATTTAGGGATTTCACCATCTACGGTCCGTAATATCATCAAAGGGTTCAGAGAATCTGGAGCAATCACTGCACGTAAGCAGCTCAGCCCGTGACCTTCGATCCCTCATGCTGTACTGCATCAACAAGCGACATCAGTGTGTAAAGGATATCACCACATGGGCTCAGGAACACTTCAGAAACCCACTGTCAGTAACTGCAGTTGGTCGCTACATCTGTAAGTGCAAGTTAAAACTCTCCTATGCAAGGCGAAAACCGTTTATCAACAACACCCAGAAACGCCGTCGGCTTCGCTGGGCCTGAGCTCATCTAAGATGGACTGATACAAAGTGGAAAAGTGTTCTGTGGTCTGACGAGTCCACATTTCAAATTATTTTGGGAAACTGTGGACGTCGTGTCCTCTGGACCAAAGAGGAAAAGAACCATCCGGATTGTTATAGGCGCAAGGTTGAAAAGCCAGAATCTGTGATGGTATGGGGGTGTATTAGTGCCCAAGACATGGGTAACTTACACATCTGTGAAGGCGCCATTAATGCTGAAAGGTACATACAGGTTTTGGAGCAACATATGTTGCCATCCAAGCAACGTTACCATGGACGCTCCTGCTTATTTCAGCAAGACAATGCCAAGCCACGTGTTACATCAACGTGGCTTCATAGTAAAAGAGTGCGGGTACTAGACTGGCCTGCCTGCAGTCCAGACCTGTCTCCCATTGAAAATGTGTGGCGCATTATGAAGCCTAAAATACCACAACGGAGACCCCCGGACTGTTGAACAACTTAAGCTGTACATCAAGCAAGAATGGGAAATAATTCCACCTGAGAAGCTTAAAAAATGTGTCTCCTCAGTGTTGTTAAAAGGAAAGGCCATGTAACACAGTGGTGAACATGCCCTTTCCCAACTACTTTGGCACGTGTTGCAGCCATGAAATTCTAAGTTAATTATTATTTGCAAAAAAAAAATAAAGTTTATGAGTTTGAACATCAAATATCTTGTCTTTGTAGTGCATTCAATTAAATATGGGTTGAAAAGGATTTGCAAATCATTGTATTCCGTTTATATTTACATCTAACACAATTTCCCAACTCATATGGAAACGGGGTTTGTACATTAGTATGCCATATTAATACTAGCATATACATTAGTCATTAGTATAAACAGTATTGCATTTTTAACACTAGTATATACATTAGTATGCCATAGTAACACGAGTATATACATTAGTATGCCATATTAAGACCTAGTATATACATTAGTCATAGTATATACTTTAGTATGCCATAGTAACATGAGTATAAAAATGGGACCCATTACCTCCCTGCTTGGCACTCAGCATAACAAGGGTTGGAATTGGTTGTTAAATCACCAAAAATGATTCCCGGGCGCGGCCAATGCTGCTGCTCACTGCTCCCCTCACCTCCCAGGGGGTGAACAAGGGGATGGGTCAAATGCAGAGGACACATTTCACCACACCTAGTGTGTGTATGACTATCATTGGTACTTTAACCTTAACTTTAATATACATTAATATGCCATGTGAATACTAGTATATACATTAAGCATTAGTATATACATTAGTATGCCATGTTAATACTAGTACATGCATTAGTCATTAGTATATACATTACAAGCCATATTAATACTAGTATGTTCATTAGTATATACATTAGTATTCCATGTTAATACTAGTATATGCATTAATATGTCATGTTAATACTAGTGTATATAGTACATTCGTCTTTAGTATATACATTAACATTCCATATTAATTAGGAATGTGACTCTTACAACAACCCACTAATTTAATTCCAATTCTTGGGGTGACAATTCGTTTCAAAATCGAATCTCAAATCAAACCTAGTCTCGCAATATATGATTTGGTACAAAAATTATATTAAAAACCTTGTCAAAACAGGCTACAGGTAAAAACAAAAACTAATATTTGATGTTTTTTCATTGATTAACATAATAGTTGTTTGCTGCAAAAATACAACACGGGGACAATAGACCTGTCCATAAAACAGTTGTTAATGGCAACGATTTAGATGATTGAATACATTCATCATTATTATGTATGTTCATCATATATGCAGTGTTTTTTACAAGATTGCAAACTGTGGGAGTGCAAACGGTATAACCACCTAATTTGCTTAATTTTTAATGAAACTTCTGAAAAAAATGATTGTTCTGAAAAAAACTTTTGGCCTTTATGTTTATAGATGAGTATACTGTAATTTAGCCCTAGAAATAAAACCTGATCTATATTTAGACAAGACTTGGAACCAGAAGATGGGTCTGTTTAGTCAGTGAGAAAATATGAACCTGTCGTTAAAAAGAAAACGAAAAATATAAAAAAATTGTTTTCCTGCTGACTCATCTTTTTCCTTCTACACGTGCAGATTATTCTTCCGCCTCACATGGACAACATACGGGACAAGCTGGCAGAAAACATCCACGAACTGTGGGGGATGAACAAGATCGAGTTGGGATGGACGTACGGCAAGGTACACATATCGTGTATCAGCATATTTGATACACAAATGCAGCAGAACTGTTAAACATGACCTATACTTAACCGTTGAGGCACGTTTAATGAATCTCCACGCCAATATGAAATCTTTCCGCCTTGTTTTCAGGTCCGGGATGATAACAAGAGGCAACACCCGTGCCTTGTGGATTTTACCAAGCTGCCTGAAACAGAAAGGAACTACAACGTGCAGATGTCCTGCGAAACACTTAAGTACGACGCTTTACTAGAGTGAATAACGGTCTCTGCAGAATCCTATGTAAGAGCAGATTTAGGCATAGATAAAATTGTATTGACTTACCGGTTCATCTCCTGAGTAAATTCCAGTATTGATCTGGACAAAATCTTGGCTCCTGTTACAATATATACATTTGGTTTGGCTCATAAAAGTGAACTTCATGTTTAGGTGAGCTCACAAAAATTTTCAGTTACCTCCCAATGTGCTCTTGAACGTCACATAAAAACTATTGTTTATGCATGCTCATGATCTGTAGTTGAGATAACATTGATTCCAATAATTCGCTTTTTTTCTCAGGACCCTAATGGCTCTTGGCTGCCATGTCGCCCAGGTCAATGTTCATGCAGAGGATGATCTGAAGAAAATCAAACTTCCCAAAGAGTATGCTGCCGTTTGTTGGCACTTCAGTGTATTCATATGTGGGATACAGTGGAACCTCAATTTATAAACTTTTTTGGTTCTTGAACATGGTTCGTTAATCGAAAAGTCTGTATAATGAAGCAGTGTTTCGAACAAGAAACAATGTAAGCATGAATAATTGGATATACCCTCTGCAAAAGTCCGTACTTTAGTAAAAAAAAAACAACACACACTTTTAAGACACTAATGTACCATATTGAGCGCATATATAAGCCGCACCCCCAAAATTTTTGAAAGAAAAATATTTTCCATACATTGTGAAATTTGTTTTTTTACACAAAGATTTTGTAAATGTTTATCTACATACCTTATTAGTTTCCAGACAGTGTCTGTAACACAACAGTAAAACGGCTGAGCAAACAAAACAGAAGTCATGGACCAACTGGCTGCGGAATCTAGCTCTCCAATCAGCTAAACAGACTCAATTATTCCATTGTGATATTTTGGTGTATTTACTGAGGAATTTGTGAAACTGAAACAACACAAAAATAATGCCATTGTAAGTTAATAATACTAACAGACACTCGTAAACGTGTTAACATATTAGTTAATGCTAATGACGCTAGCTTGATTACATTACGAAAGCACGTTCAAATATGGATGAAAACACTCCTACAGACATCACACATGAGTTGGTTTAGTAAGTAAGACTTGTTTTAGTAATATTGTAAAACTACAAACATTGCTTGGAGAGATGAATGACGAATCCATACGAGTGGAAAAACGATATGGACTGTTAGACGACGGAACGACACTTCCAATTAAAAGCTTTAAACAGTAGGAATTCACATTCACCTAGAAACACCTGCAGGGTTCAAAGCGTAGGAAAAAAGTAACGGCTTATAGTCCGGAATTTACTGTATATCAAACAAACATAACAAAGGGGGTAATGGATTAACAATCACCTTATCAAAATAACAAAACAACAAGGCAAGCAAAACTGTCAAGACTAACACACATAAGTCTCTTTGGTGCTCTCGAAAAACGTCAACAACCATGTTGCTACAATATTAGTAAAAAAAGGAAAAACTTCTTTACCTTGCTGCCCGCGAAATGTTTTTGGCATGCACTTGACAAGAGGCTTGATGCGCAGAAGGGAGTGGAGACAGAGAGGAAGGGGCGGGGAGGAGAGGCAGTGAGTTACTGCGCCGAAGGAGAGTCCTTTTCTTCCGGGGTTCCCTCTCCTCTCTACATTTAATTTCACAACGATTCCCTCCATCTTTCCAGGCTGGTTTGTTGGATTTTTTGGAGCCAAATTTAGCAAGCAAAATAGACAAAACTTGGTGAGTGACGAGAAAAGAAACACACTCTGAAACACTGAGAAGTGGCGACCAAGTAATGGTCTGCGTAATTACGATGTGACGTAGGGGGCTCCGCCTCTCCCAAAAGGCAACGCTCCGTGTGTACTGTACAGCACAGGTAATGATGTCCCCAAAATGGCCACGCCCTAAGATTTCCAGCGGCACACAAAATAAATGAAACTTTTGTACACAGAGACATGGTTCACACTATCTAAAAGTTTGTAAGCTGAAAAGTTTACCGTTAAATATAGTCGTCCCTCGTGCTTGAAATATTGCGGTTTAACCACATTGAATATACACATTTTTTAAGCCTACAGTACCAAATAGTTGCTTTAAATTAAACATACAAATATCAATCCCACAGAATTATTGGCCTTCAGATAAAACCACCAATCAGAGCATTCTGTTCAGTATCGTGGCCACTGATTGGCTCAGCCTCAGGCAGCTTTACTATATTGGATTAAGAGAGTGCAAAGACGACTTAAGTGTGTTATATCATGCCTAAAAGGTCTATCATAATGTTGAAAAATGTATTTAAAAAGTAGTAAACAAGGTTTGTTTAGCTGATTTAGCTATGAAAATATTTGATTTATAATTTATTCCTACTTTGGGTAAATGTATTTGTCGCGATCATGTCCAGTACCAATTAACAGCAATGAACGAGGGATTACTGTATCTATGATATGAACTAAAGTTTGAATTTCAAAATCCCGTCCATGGTACACTAGCTTGTAATACAGGTAATGGAATATTCGCTCTGCCACTATGTTGCTCTATGATAATGAAGAGACCAGCCTGGACGCCTAATGTAAACAAACAAAACATGATGTATGCTATAAGTTTATTTATGTGCTATATATAAACTTTGATTGATTGATTAATGTACTACCTAATTTATTAAAGGTAGTCACTGTGTTTCTATAATTATGTGTTTTATTTCATAATGTTTTGACTGCAGCTACATAATGTCCAATGGATATAAACCTGCGCCTCTGGACCTTTCTGATGTGAAACTGACCGCAGGTCAGGAGGTTCTAGTTGATAAACTGGCAGAAAATGCCCACAACATGTGGGCCAAAGACAGAATTAAACAAGGATGGACCTATGGAATCCAGCAGGTACTTTCTCCATTCAACAGGCAAGAATATTTAAGAGCATTTCTCGTCAGTCGGACACCATTTTTTTTGTTTGTGCCAGGATTTAAAGAGCCGACGTAATCCTCGCCTCGTGCCGTATGCGTTACTTGATGAGCGCACTAAGAAGTCTAACAGGGACAGTCTGAGAGAGGCCATCAGGACAACGGTTGGCTATGGATATGACATCAACCCTCCAGACCAAGAGGGTAAGAGATGTAACCATGCTGATATAACAATGTTATAACATTCAAAAATGTGAAACATTCATGAAAACATACAGTATTTGCAGGCTGTTCAATGCCTTTTAACGCAACAAATAGTGCCGTAACCCCAGCAGACTGAAGAAGAGATGTTGTAACTTGAGAAAAATAAAAAAAAACATTATTTAAATATTCTAAGACAGGGCTATTCAACTGGCAACCCGGGCACCAAATCCGGCCCACAAATGACACCGTTGCTCAGTTCAAAACTTGGGAGACAAATATTTTTGCAACAAATTCCTAACAACTTCATAGTGCTGCTGTTGTATAGAGTAGTGGTCCCCAACCACCGGGCCGAGGCCCGGTACCGGTCCGTGGATCGATTGGTACCGGGTCGCACAAGAAATTAAAAAAATAAAATTAAATTAAAAATAAAAATTTATTAAATCAACATTAAAAAACACAAGATACACTTACAATTAGTGCACCAACCCAAAAAACCTCCCTCCCCCATTTACACTCAATCACACTCATTCACACAAAAGGGTTGTTTCTTTCTGTTATTAATATTCTGGTTCCTACATTATATATCAATATATATCAATACAGTCTGCAGGGATACAGTCCGTAAGCACACATGATTGTATTTTTTTATGACAAAAAAATAAATAAACAAACACCATACACAGAGGTATAGTTGGCTGGATCTCCAGTAAAAGTCCATAAACCGAAAAGAGGGGTTCGTATATTGAGGTTCTACTGTATTTAAAATAAGTACACAGTGATACAAAACGCAACAATGTGAACAGATGCACTTTCAATGATCTAAAAGCCAAAAGACACATTTATATATTACATCTTATACATTTTAAACATTTTACGTTTCTACTCTGAGCAGCTTGAGATATTTTTTAGAATGTTTATGTACACATTATAATATCAAATCTCATATTCTACCACGTGGAAAGAAAATAAGGTGATTCATGCTGTGCGGCATTCTTCCCCACGACTTAACTTTGTCACTGCTTGCCTTCATCCAAGATGCACAATCTGGGCAGAGTAACCCTTAAATGTGGGTGTTCCCTGTCAAATCTGGCCTTCCGCATATTCTCCCATCAACTTAAGTACTTTTGCTCTTAGCGCCTCTGAGGGTGCAATAAGTCCAGCGCCCCTGGAAGGTGAAACATTATTTTGCTCTTGAAGTTTGGATGCAGTTTACACCACACAATATAATATGTTCAAAGGTATCTATTATAATCACTTCAATTGAGACACTTGCAAACATCCATTGAAATGAGGATAAAAGGACCATAATGCCGCTCTGTATTAACCATCAAAACTCAAAATGTGCATCGCATCTATTCCCCGTGATTGGACATCCTTGTACTAAACCGTGATCATTGAACTCTTTCATTGTGACTCTTTAATAGAAAAAACGTACATAATGTAGCCTCTAAAAGTTTATTTAGTTGATTTTTTGGACAGTTAATATCAATTAATTGTCGTCCTCAGACTTGCGCGCACATACACCCTCACACACAAACAGCTGTCCCCGGAAACCCCTTTTACATCCCAGCTTCACAAACATTTGTACTAAGAACTGTTACCATTCCAAATAACATCAGGGCGGTTATAACCAGAGGTGGGTAGAGTAGCCAGAAATTGTACTCAAGTAAGAGTACTGTTACTTTAGAGATTTATTACTCAAGTAAAAGTAAGGAGTAGTCACCCAAATATTTACTTGAGTAAAAGTAAAAAGTATGTTGTAAAAAAACTACTCAAGTACTGAGTAACTGATGAGTAACATACACACACATATCATATATATATATATATATATATATATATATATATATATATATATATATATATATACACACACACATATATATACATATATATATATATATATATATATATATATATATATATATATATATATATATATATATATAAATATATACACATATATATATATAAATATATATATATATGTGTGGGAAAAAAATCACAAGACTATTTCATCTCTACAGGCCTGTTTCATGAGGGGGGGTACCCTCAATCATCAGGAGATTTTAATGGGAGCATTCGCATACCATGGTTTATATAGGGCACAGAGTGGGTGGGTACAGGCTGGCCTAGGGGCGTGGTGATTGGCTCATGTGTTACCTAGGAGGTGTTTCCGTCTATGGCGGCATGTTGTTACAATTTCGCTGCGCTTGTTGAGGGATGACAGGTCTGGACGGTAAATAATAAACAGTTTCTCTTTCAAGCATAGGTTGCATCTTTTATTACCACTATTGTAAGGTGTGCTGGATGCAAGAATTTGCCATGTTATTGAATATTCAACATTATTGTCTTTGAGGTCCCAAATGTGTTTGCTGAGTTCTGTGGTATTTCGCAGGTTTTTGTTCCTGAAAGAAGCCTTGTGATTGTTCCATCTGGTTTTGAATTCTCCCTCGGTTAATCCTACATATGTGTCGGATGTGTTAATGTCCTTGCGTATTACCTTAGATTGGTAGACAACTGATGTTTGTAAGCACCCCCCGTTGAGAGGGCAATCAGGTTTCTTTCGGCAGTTACATCCTTTGTTGGTTTTGGAGTCGCTCTGTCTGGGGGTCGACGGCTCATTTGCAATTGTTTTGTTGTGGTTTGAGATGATTTGTCGTATATTGTTCATGCAGCTGTAGCTCAATTTAATGTTGTTCTTGTTGAATACTTTTCTTAGGGTGTTGTCTTTGGGAAAGTGTTTGTCAATCAGATTGAGGAATTTGTGTCCAATGTTTGTTGAGACGTTTTTGCTGTATGGGGGGTTGTACCAGATGATGTCGTTTCGTTTTCTGTTCTTTTTTGGCTGGTTTTCTGGCGTGGGTTCATAGGTGAGGGTGAAATTGTATCCGCTTTCATCAAGGGCTTTTTGGTACGGGGGGGTTGCTTGGTCAAATTCAGCTTTGCTAGATGACAGCATCGATAGCCTTTTATTGATTCCGGTAGGTATTCTTTTCGTGGTGGTGGGTGGGTGGTTGCTGTCATGGTGCACGTATTGGAGTGTTGTGTTGGGTTTCGTGAATGGTTGGTAGCTGTTATTTCTCAGGTTGAAAGTGACGTCAAGGAAGTTGACGGTTTGCTTGTTGGCTTCAATCGTGATCCGTAGGCCGTTCTCTTTGAAAATTTGGCATATGCGCTTCTTGGTATTCTCGCTGCTCCTTGGCGAGGCGCGGCACACTGCCAGTCCGTCATCACGGTAAATACCAAGGTTCAGATTGAGGCTAGCGAGCTGGGAGAGGAGGAAACTCCCAACGAGTTCACACGTTTCTGCTCCGTCAAAACTTCCCATAGTGACGTCAAATGTTGCATTGTTCTTTTTTTGCCATGGTGTACTGTTGTGGATGAGAATGGAGTTTTTTGCGTGGATGATGATGTTTCTTTCGTTGCCTGTGATTGAGTCGTAGTCTGAGGCGAAGTCTAGTGCTTGAGTCAGTAGGTCTTGCGTGATGGAAGGGTAAAATTCCTCGATATCAAAGGAGATAAAGTTGTGCTGTTGTTTGTCTTGGATGTTGTTGAACCATTTGATTACTGCTGCTGTATTTCTCCATTGGTTGAGTGGTGTTTTGTCCTTGATTTTTGTGTTGACTCTGTCCAGGATTATTTTGCTGATTTTTCCTATTTCAGATTTAGTTGGGTTTATTAGTCGGCATGATGGGTTATTTGCGAAGTTGGGTTTGTGGTCCTTCAATGTGATGAAGGCTTCCTTGTTGGCTGTGGCGTCCACCCTGTCCTCAATGTCCAGTTCAGCCGCGATCCTTTTATTTTCCAGGTGGATGTTCTGTAAGGTGTTGGGTTGCGCTTTTTTGTATGATTTGGTGATGCTTCTGTCCAGTAAGGTGTGGTGTTCTGGTATGTCCATTCTGTAGAAGTTTGTGGTTTTATCGGCATATATACATACATTGATATATACAGTATATAATTTATATTTTTTTTTTTTGCCGTTTTTGTTTACATGTTAATAGTGTTTTAATGAATATACATGCATGTTTAACACATATAGATTCCTTTCTTTCATGAAGACAAGAATATAAGTTGGTGTATTACCTGATTCTGATGACTTGCATTGATTGGAATCAGACAGTAGTGATGACAAACGTCCACGTTTTCAAATGGAGGAGAAAAAAAGTTCCTCCTTTCTGTCTAATACCACATGAAAGTGGTTGGTTTTTGGCATCTTATATGTCCAGCTTACATATTCGTTATTATACACTTTACAAGAAATACATTGGCGGCAAACTCCGTAGCTTGCTAGCTTGTTTGCGCAGGCTTTCGGAGACTCTTATTTTGAAAGCGCAGGCGCGATGGAGCGGCACTTTTATTGTGAAGACAGGAACTGTGCAGTCAGTCTTTAGGCTTTTGACGGGGTGTACGGTTGAAATAAAAAATTGTCTTTTTTCCTTCACACTTTTGATTGATTGATTGGAACTTGTATTAGTAGATTGCACAGTACAATACATATTCCGTACAATTGACCACTAAATGGTAACACCCCAATACGTTTTTCAACTTGTTTAAGTCAGGTCATGTGACCCCTGGCTCTGTTCGATTGGTCCAACGTCACCAGTGACTGCATCTGATTGGTGGAACGAAGTGAAACGTCACCAGTAACGCAGGCACTTTGAAGGTCTGTCTGACAGACCAAAACAAACAAAGCGTGCATTAACAGATCGATAAAAATTAGTAGCGAGTAGCGAGCTGAATGTAGATAAAAGTAGCGGAGTAAAAGTAGCGTTTCTTCTCTATAAATATACTCAAGTAAAAGTAAAAGTATGTTGCATTAAAACTACTCTTAGAAGTACAATTTATCCCAAAAGTTACTCAAGTAGATGTAACGGAGTAAATGTAGCGCGTTACTACCCACCTCTGGTTATAACCATATCTGAGTTATTGTGTAGAAATATGGGGAAACAACTAAAAATGTGCGCTTCATTCACTAACAGTGTTACAAAAAAGATCAATTAGAATAATACATAATGTTGGATATAGAGAACATACAAACCCTTTATTTATTGAATCAAAAATATTGAAATTCAACGATTTGGTGCATTTGCAAACAGCTAAAATTATGTACAAAGCAAACTATAACCTCCTACCCAAGAATGTACAACAATCCTTATCAAATGAGAAATATAACCTTAGAGACAAATCTAATTTCGACACTTGTATGCACGTACATCACTTAAGACATGAAATGGATTACACAAGTAAATCAAACAAAACACCAACATAATTTAGTTTAAGAGACTGTTTAAACTACAACTGTTCACAAAGTACAAAGAAGAATTATTATTATAAACATCTTAAACCTTTTTTTTTTTTTTATGAGATCATCTTATTCATCTCCTAGGTGAACCATAAATTACTTAACTATTTAGCTATTTATTTATGAGAACTTTAATTATTGTGTGCAGTATGTTTATATGTCTAATATTTATGTATTTAATATTTGTTTACCTAATTATGGTATATTGATTTATATATTTATGTATTTCATTCATTTATTTATTTACAAATCAAATTACAAACAGAACAAAGAAATGGGATGAAACTGCTATGATATGAAATGGGGCAGGGTTAAATAAACTCTGCTTCTTCCTACTCCTGTTCGGACATGCTGTGGTGAAATAACTGGAAATATGTGATACATTACATTGTAATTGTATTGTATGCATGTTCGAAATAAACTTAAACTAACTAACAAGGGAAACAATGTTTCATCTACAGATTAAAATGCACATCCATTCAGGAAGAAGCTGCTGTAGTGTGCATGTACACACAACATCACCGTGGCAACACCCGTACACGAGACAAGCACTGCCTGGGTTGATACGGCCTTTTTACATTTTAAGTGTTATTTCGTTTTATGGTTTTCAATGACATTCATAAGTGTTTGTAAAATTCCATGCTCCACTATTTTCACACAACCAAGGAAAAATGTTCTCTCCTCATAAATAAGCCCACTTCCACATGCTGGATGGGAGAATACAAAGAAGAGAAACGTGCGTAACTTCAAGCGTGTAAAAAAACACTGAAAATCTAAATTTTAGATGTTTTTTTTATTTTTTATGATTATTCCCAGTTGTCCATGCGGCAGACGATCAGAGTATTGAGACGCTCCGATTCTTCCGTGTGGAGCAAACCTACGCAGTGAAAACAGGAAAGTGGTACTTTGAGTTCGAGGCTCTGAGTGGAGGCGACATGAGGGTCGGCTGGGCGAGACCTGGCTGCAGGCCTGATGTGGAGCTGGGAACAGACGACCAGGCCTTCATCTTTGATGGATACAGGGTAAACAACCTGAACACAAGTACAACTGTCATCCTAATGACCTAATGTAATGGTCACTTCATGATATAACTTTAATCTAGGGCTGCAACAACATCAATTAAATCGATTAAAATCGATTATAAAAATAGTTGCCATTTAATTTAGTCATCGATTCGTTGGATCTATGCTATGCGTATGCGCAGAGGCTTATTTTTTTTAATTAAAATTTTATTTATTTATTTATTTTATTTTTTTTATAAACCTTTATTTATAAACTGCAACATTTACAAACAGCTGAGAAACAATAATCAAAATAAGTATGGTGCCAGTATGCTGTTTTTTTCCAATAAAATACTGGAAAGGATAGAAATGTAGTTTGTCTCTTCTATCCGATTATTACTCGATTAACCGAAGTAATAATCGACAGATTAATCGATTATCAAATGAATCGTTAGTTGCAGCCCTACTTTAATCCCTGCCCTCATACTCGCTACAAAACAATTGTTTTTTCCAAAGGGTCGACGCATGCACGCAGGGAGCCGCTACTTTGGACATCCTTGGAAAAAAGGAGACGTAGTGGGATGCCTGATCAACTTGGAGGATAAATCGATCATATTTACCCTAAACGGCGAGCTCCTGATCACAAACAAAGGATCTGAGCTTTGCTTCACTGACTTTGAGACAGAAGACGGTGAGGGCTCCATACTTGTGTAAAAAGTGGTTAAATCTTCTCTTTGAACAGTTTTCAAACCACCGTATACAGACCATTTGCTAACATTACAACTGGAACTTTTATTTGTATTTCGGTCACATTTCCGTTTTGCCCTCTCGGTTTTCAAAATGGCGGCTCCTGTGTCATTATCTGTTAAATCAAACCCGCTTTCCCCCAGGTTTTATTCCCGTGTGCAGCCTGGGCATTTCCCAGATTGGGCGAATAAACCTTGGGAAGGATGCCAGCACGTTCAAGTACTACACCATGTGTGGCCTTCAGGAAGGCTTCGAGCCCTTCGCTGTCAACATGAAGCGAGAGATCACCATGTGGTTCAGCAAACGCTTGCCTACGTTTGTCAATGTACCCCAGGATCACCGGGACATTGAGGTAATGACTGTAAAGTAATCATTGCTGTTGGTTTGTCTGACAGTTAATTATTTAGCAAAATAACTTTTCAAATTTTCATGAAAAATTTCCGAAAAATGTCAGAAAATAGAATAAAGAACCATCCGGATCAGTTCTACTATTATACCTTATGTTTACAGTAAGTTAAGTTAAAGTACCAATGATTGTCTCACACACACGAGGTGTGGCGAAATTATTCTCTGCATTTGACCCATCACCCTTGATCACCCCCTGGGAGGTGAGTGAGTAGTGAGCAGCAGCGATGGCCGCGCTCGGGAATCATTTTTGGTGATTTAACCCCCAATTCCAACCCTTGATGCTGAGTGTCAAGCAGGGAGGTAATGGGTCCCATTTTTATAGTCTTTGGTATGACTCGGCCGGGGTTTGAACTCACAACCTACCGATCTCAGGGCGAACACTCTAAGAACCTTTACTTTTGATTGTGTGTGTATTTTAGCAGCCCCGCAGAGAAAAAAACTGTGGAGGACTGATGTTCAGGGATGTATAGTACAGGCCAAAAGTTTGCACACACCTTCTCATTAAATGTGTTTTCTTTATTTTCATGACTATTTACATTGTAGATTGTCACTGAAGGCATCACAACTATGAATGAACACAAGTGGAGTTAAAGTCTCAACGATCACACACTAGGTGTGGTGAAATTATCCTCTGCATTTGACCCATCCCTATATTCCCCCCCTGAGAGGTGAGGCGAGCAGTGTGCAGCAGCGTACGCCGCGCTAGTGAATCATTTGGTGATTTAACCGCCAATTTCAACCCTTTATGCTGAGTGCCAGTAATGTACTTAACAAAAATAGGTGAACTAACTGAAAACATGTATTAAATTGTAGTTTCTTCAAAATAGCCACCCTTTGCTCTGATTACTGCTTTGTACACTCTTGGCATTTTCTCCATGAGGTTCAAGAGGAGAGTCACCTGAAAGAGTTTTCACTTCACAGGTGTCATCATTTTGATGCCTTCAGTGACAATAATATAAATAGTCATGAAAATAAAGAAAACGCATTGAAATGAGGTGTGTCTAACATACTTGCCAACCCTCCCGAATTTTCCGGGAGACTCCCGAAATTCAGCGCCTCACCCGAAAACCTCCCGGGACAAATATTCTCCCGAAAATCTCCCGATTTTCAGCCGGAGCTGGAGGCCACGCCCCCTCCAGTTCCATGCGGACCTGAGTGAGAACAGCCTTTTTTCAGACGGGAGGACAACAGGGTGACAAGAACTAAATCATCCAGACTAGAGATACATTGTATTATTATGTTTATCTTACCTAAAAATAAATATATTTATTAATTTAAAAAAATTAAAAAAACGAAATACATTTTTACAATATTTTGCTAAAAACATCAAAATTAATTGTATTTTTATTTGTATTTTTTCTGATTCCTTATTACATCCAGCAATAGAATTATACCGGTACATTAAAATAAACACATTTGAAATAATTAATTTTAAAATATCATAATAATTCATTTAAAATGACCATATTTAATTATTAAAATAATTGCTTGTTTATCAACAACTTTACCATTTTATTCATTACAATTTGAAGCTCTCAGAAGCCAAGTTATCTTATATTCATGTTATATTTATGCAAGTGGGAAGTATCAATTATCTAAACACAGATTTGTTTGCATATATTCAGGATGTATATATATATATATATATATATGTATGAAATACTTGGTGAATTCTAGCTGTCAATATACTCCTCCCCTCTTAACCACGCCCCCTACCACGCCCCGACCACGCCCCCCCCCACCCCGAAATCGGAGGTCTCAAGGTTGGCAAGTATGGTGTCTAAACTTTTGGCATGTACTGTATATCGTTACGATTTTATCGATACCAATATCGATGTTTCTTAACGATGCCGGTATTCATCGGTGTTCTTATCAGCACTATATGTAATTGGTGTAAATAAAGATGTGAAAACATGCAATTTTATTAACATTTTTATAAACACAAGAGGTTGTATACCACCAACATCTTGTAACATATCACAGCATAAACATATTTTATTGACATTTGCTTTTTAAGTTTTAAAAAAGCAACAATTTTTAAGGTGTAATGTGGTTATGTGATCATCTTGTAAAGACCACACAGATCAATCACTGTTTTTCTATTTATTACAATTAAAAATGTAATGTAAAAATAATATTTTGTATGGCTTTCATGTGCAGAGCACATATCTTTTACATGATGTGTACAATATATTTTTTATAAATCAATACAATCAGTTAGCATGTTAGGTGGGTGTGCATTTAAGCAAGGCGACTAGAAACCTGTCAGCGGATGGTGTCTTACTTCAGAGTAACTTTATGAATTATTACTTAAATGTTTCCCTTTTTTTAGTGGACTAATATTGGCCTGTGGAATACTGGTTACTGCACGGTTGATGAATTGCAGTAGCAGCAGTCGTGCGTAAAGCGCGTTCACTTCAAACTAACACTTACTCTTTATAGGACGAAATATTGTTGGGTTACAAACTTTTGTGTGGTGTTGCTTCCTTATTTGTGATTATTCCAAGCTGATTATCAGGTCCGACCCATGTCTTTTTGTTGTGTGTAGCAGAGGCACCTAAAGTGAATGTGACAGCGTGTCATAATTACGACGGTCAGCTGGATACAAAAAATACAGATAGCCGTATCATTTGTCCTCCTCGACCAACTCAATTAGGAACCGGTACCAAAAAAATACTGGTACTTGGTATACATTCCTAGTGTTCACTCAGTTTCTTTCATTCTGCTGTAGATTGGTCAAAAAGTTATTGGCGGATTTTGATAAAAACTTTAGGAAATGTCCAAACTGTAGTTAAAAAAAAAAAGAAGTGATTACATTTTGGGGCTAATCCAGGAGATTTCTTCAACATTACACTCAGTCTACGTTTCGAGTTCCAACTTGTGCCAACTTGAGTATGCAAGCCTCCACCTACACTCACAGAGACAAAGACAGCGGATGATTGACAAGAGGCTTCACTCTGTTAACCTTTATTCCGCTATACTGTAGATAACCCAAAAAGTTATGGGAACATTTTGATTTAACTTCAGGGAATTTCAGAAAAGGGATAAGGAACAAGTGATTACACTTTGGGTCTGATCCAGATCACCATGTGGATTCTGGTCTTTTTTTTTTTTTTTACGATTGGGAGATAAGGCCTGGCGTAGGTCTGCTCTTACCAAGTTTTTTTTTTTTTTTTTGTTATTGATTGTGATTAATTGCAGTAAATTTAAAAATGTGATAATCTGATTTAAAAAATAATAATTTTATATCCCTAATTTTTTACACAAATGCAATTTAGTTGTCAGCATATCGGACGCAGACCTGGGCAAAATATGACCCGCTAAGAGTTTCTTTTTTTTTTTTAGACCTTAGACATTGAAACTGTGGCTGCCATTATGTTGTGCAGTGCTGTTTTCAAGTTACCGTAAATCTTGAACTATACAAAGTATTTCAATGGTTGGAATCTGCGCTTTTGATTGATGTACAGGTTATTATGGTAATCTACGTCACAGCAGCTCCAGGCAGACAAGGCACAAAGCAGAGTGGGCCAGCAGTAGACACGGTTGTCAGGAACAGACGCGCAAGCAAATTTTTACAACAACATTGTACAGAGAAGTGATATTTAACACATTGTAGGTGTTTTTTTTTACCCTTTGCGTTTATATTTTGCTGTGTTTGTTGCATTTTTGTTGCGTTTTGCTTGATTGTGAAAGATGTTGATCGAGAAAGTGGTCTGAGAAGTAAAAGAAGAGCGCCATTCTTTTGGTGTTAATATTCAGTGTTTTATTGTTGACAGTTGATATTGTAAATCCTTCATTCTTTATTTTCATGTACATTCTGTGTGTCTCATTCAGTAAAAAAAAAAAAAAAATTCCATTCTGTTTTTTGAGGTGGTCTGTCATAATGTTCTTTAAATTCTGTCTGACATTATTGGGAGTTTTTGTATTAGTGTGGCTGAAAAAAGGGACCCAATCACACATACTGTACTGCAGATTTTTACAGTTATATGTATATATATATATATATATACGTATATATGTATAAATGCATTTGTATATTTGGATGTGTGTGTGTATATACAGTATGTATGTATACATAATCTGTATACAGTGTAGGAGCCTAAATGCTGTTTAAGTTAATTTACATTTTTATGGAAGGTGCTTTATGTTTATTCAGCCAAAATGGGACTATTTACTTTATTTGCATAATACGATAATGTATATATTTGCATGCTTAGAATAATTATAAGGTACACTTTATTTGTAATTATTACATTTGTCTAAATTTGATGACGTAACTGTTTGATTGCATATATGGCGGAAGGATCTGTGTGGTTGGTTGGTTTTTAGACACAAGGTATTATGGGTAATGGCAGTCAGGTGCGGGGGAATTGAGCCACACAGTTTTTTGACCTCACTCTTACTTTTTCTCACTCTTACTTTTTCCAACTCTTTTTTACTGTAACAAACTCGCTTCATTTTGCCATTCATTTGTTCCCACATCGTTATTGATTTATGTTTTTGAATTAAGTGACAAGTAAACTATAAAAAACGAAGAGGACCGTCTGGAGTTGTGTTTCTTGTTGCCGCAGCAAGCGGAGCAGGAGAAAGTAGAGCGTCAAGCTAAAGGCTTAATTACAGTATATGTATGTGTGTATATATATGTGTATATATGTATGTATATATATTTAAAACATTTGTATTTTTTTATTTATACACACCTACTCACTGGCCCCCAGACACATTGTTTTCTCTCAATGTGGCCCCCAAGTCAAAATAATTGCCCAGGTCTGTCGGAGTGGAACATTTTACTAGAATTCATGTCATTTATTTGAGAACTCAAAATGTCATAGTAGTTTTATCTAAAGTCCAGTCACAGTGTTTTTGAAGTAAAATTTGCCAGTGAGCACACCCGTCGGCGTCACCTCACTCATCTTTGCACTGATTTACGCAAAGACCAGACCACTGACCGTGTGACAACTCGCGCCGCCTTTCAGGTAACCACCCGCGGTTAAAGTTAGGGAGCATGTGCGATCAAAATAATTTGTGCAATAAATATGTTTGTACGTGATAAATGCAATATTTTTTGTGATTTTATTATATTAATTATATTTATTATATGTGGGTTTTATTATAGGATGTTTTGTTTTTGGGATTTATGTACTGTTTGTTGGCTTTTGGTATGCTTTGTGGTTATTAATGAGTTGTCATTGTGTGCCTGCCATTTTTTTGGAATACTTTTTTCCAGATTTTGGCATGCATCTATGGAATCCCAAAGGTGTTTTTAACAGGCTTGAGTCTGGGTTTTTGCACAACATT
Organism: Nerophis lumbriciformis; assembly: GCF_033978685.3. Lineage (NCBI taxonomy): Eukaryota > Metazoa > Chordata > Actinopteri > Syngnathiformes > Syngnathidae > Nerophis > Nerophis lumbriciformis. The sequence goes on from NC_084573.2 coordinate 23,482,640, forward strand.
CTTGGCCATTGTACGGTATTGAGTAGGAATGGGTACTGAATCTGGTACTTTTTTCACACCGACCGAATCCCACCGGTCCTACTGGCCACCTATTGACGTAAAATTGTATCATGTTTCGGTACCTAGGTTCCAGCAGCATTAGGAGCGGACTCAGCCAAACTACCCCTCGGTAATTTTGCAATTTTCAATGCCAACAAAAAGTCAAAAAGCTTGATGCTAATATACTTTGACTTTGCTATTGACATGCTACTGATTAGCATTGCTGATTTTACATGACAATTTCAAATCTTTAAATGTGTTGCAATCAAACAGCTGGAGTGTAATAAGTACCCCACTTACAGTTGCAACTGTTGGTGTCATACTTTCAAACGAGACTTAGAAATGTAATAATGAAACAAGGTATGACAACTTGACAGCAGTTATCATAATCAGCTCCTTTCTAAATGTTGCAATAAAAAATTAAATTTAACTATCAAAAACAATGTTTATTAACTCACACAAATGTACCAAAAATTTGTAACGTTGAGTATCGGTATGGATTCACGGTACCTGCTGTATCGGTTCAAATGTGAACAATATTGAGGAATTCCTCTTTATTTGGGTCTGATTTCCTAATTTGGACTGTCCTCAGGTGACAAGGATTGACGGGACAGTAGACAGCCCTCCCTGCCTGAAAGTCACCCACAAGACGTTCGGCACTCAAAACAGCAACAGTGACATCATCTACTGTCGGCTGAGCATGCCCGTGGAGTTTTACTCAGCGGACATGGTGCTTGAGGAATCATTTAAACTCAGGTGAGACATTTTTTTTTGTACTGCTGCTGCAGTGAAGCAATCACTTTTCCTGTGACAATGTCAGATGATGCATGTTATCACTTAGTCTTCATCTGTGCTGTTTTGCTCGGTCGACCCGCTTAATTAATTTGCTCTCTGCAGCCATCCTCCAAAAGAAGATGGAGCTGTGGATTATGGAAGCATCACAACTGTAAAGCAATCCGCATTAGATATCAAATAATAGTAATACAGAGACTTGATCCACGACTTGTAAGTTTCACCTGTTCTCCACAGTACTACCACTCTGTCAGGGTGTTTGCCGGGCAGGACCCTGCGTCCGTGTGGGTGGGCTGGGTCTCGCCGGACTATCATTACTATTGCAAGGATTTCAGCCTCAACAAGACCGGAACTGTCACCGTCACCCTTGGAGACGAGAGGGGCCGAGTCCACGAGAGGCAAGTATACTAAACCAGTGTGTATCGCTGTTAATTAGTTCCGGGCTTGTTTGTGGTAAATGATTCTCCTCAAAGTAGTAATTATTATTGATAAGTTGAATATTTTCATAGCGAGGCAAAAAAAACCTGTTTAAAGCCGTCTAAATACGTTTTTTTTTTACGTTTTGAGAGCCCTTTAGACATGAATAATATTAATGCTGCCTGAGGCTGAGATAATTATTGGCCACGATTAATAAATAATTCAATCAATTGAACAAATGAAAATGAACTTGACAACATTGATACATTTTCATTAGAAATGTCCGATAATATCGGCCGATAAATGCGCTAAAATGTAATATCGGAAATTATCGGTATGGTTTTTTTTATTATCGGTATCGTTTTTTTGTTGTTTTTTAAAAATTAAATCAACATAAAAAACACAAGATACACTTACAATTAGTGCACCAACCCAAAAAACCTCCCTCCCCAATTTACACTCATTCACACAAAAGGGTTGTTTCTTTCTGTTATTAATATTCTGGTTCCTACATTATATATCAATATATATCAATACAGTCTGCAAGGGATACAGTCCGTTAGCACACATGATTGTGCGTGCTTCTGGTCCACTAATAGTACTAACCTTTAACACTTAATTGTACTAATTTTCATTATTTACTAGTTTCAATGTAACTGTTTTTATATTGTTTTACTTTCTTTTTTATTCAAGAAAATGTTTTTAATTTATTTATTATTTTATTTTATAAATTTTTTTAAAAAGTATCTTATCTTCACCATACCTGATTGTCCAAATTAGGCATAATAATTTGTGTTAATTCCACGACTGTATATATCGGTATCGGTAATTAAAGAGTTGGACAATATCGGAATATCGGATATCGGCAAAAAGCCATTATCGTACATCCCTAATTTTCATGTTGACGTGTGTTTTCTTCGTCTCTTGCAGGAGGTTTCACTTTACTTCGTTTTCATCACCTGAGAGTGTTTATTCAATACAGGATTAGGGCTGCAGCGTTTAAATTGATTAACTTGATTAAAATCATATTCTGTTTCTTAAATTACCGGTAGTCATATAAAACTGAAACCACAGAGTACCCGGAACTTTAAATACGCAGACATAGTTTCCGGA
>NC_084573.2:23490000-23522500 GCF_033978685.3 Nerophis lumbriciformis
GCCGCTGCCGCAGGCGAGGCGGGCGACCATGGAAAGGCCACATTCGTGGCTGCCGAGAAGGTGTGCGTGAGTGGCGCCAGAAGTTCAGCAGCCGGAGAGTTCTACGACTACGTCTCGGGTGTCGCTGCTGTTTGCGCCACTGGCGTCCATAAACAAACCTCCGAGAGCGCCGTTTGCGCAGCCAGACCACTCGAGGTCGCTGAGACGAAGACGAGGAGAGAGCAGACGTCGCCGTGGAAACAGGAGGAGCCGACGTCGCCGTGGAAGCAGGAGGAGCCGACGTCGCCGTGGAAGCAGGAGGAGCCGACGTCGCCGTGGAAGCAGGAGGAGCCGACGTCGCCGTGGAAGCAGGAGGAGCCGACGTCGCCGTGGAGGCAGGAGGAGCCGACGTCGCCGTGGAGGCAGGAGGAGCCGACGTCGCCGTGGAGGCAGGAGGAGCCGACGTCGCCGTGGAGGCAGGAGGAGCCGACGTCGCCGTGGAGGCAGGAGGAGACGTCGTCGCCGTGGAGGCAGGAGGAGACGTCGTCGCCGTGGAGGCAGGAGGAGACGTCGTCGCCGTGGAGGCAGGAGGAGACGTCGTCGCCGTGGAGGCAGGAGGAGACGTCGTCGCAGCAGCTGGTGCGGGTACTGGTGCAAGTCTTGGAGCCGCGACTCGTGCTAGCCTCGGAGCCGGGACAGGGGTTGGTCTTGGAGTCGGTGCTGGTGTGAGAACCAGCCTTGGAGCCGGCGCTGGTGTGAGAACCAGCCTTGGAGCCGGCGCTGGTGTGAGAACCAGCCTTGGAGCCGGCGCTGGTGTGAGAACCAGCCTTGGAGCCGGCGCTGGTGTGGGAACCAGCCTTGGAGCCGGAGCTGGTGTGGGAACCAGCCTTGGAGCCGGCGCTGGTGTGGGAACCAGCCGTGGAGCCGGCGCTGGTGTGGGAACCAGCCGTGGAGCCGGCGCTGGTGTGGGAACCAGCCTTGGAGCCGGCGCTGGTGTGGGAACCAGCCGTGGAGCCGGCGCTGGTGTGAGAACCAGCCGAGGAACTTGGCATGGTGGAGCTTGGCGTGGTGGAGGTACTGGAGACGAAGCTTGGTGTGTCAGCCAAGGTGCAGGAACAGGTGCTAGCCGAGGTGCAGCTGGAGGTGGCCTAGCTGGCGGTTGTGGCTTAGCATGGCGAAGGACTGGTGGCGGTGGCCGTGCAGGAGGTTGCGGCTTAGCACGCCGAAAGACTGGTGGCGGTGGCCGTGCAGGAGGTTGCGGTTTATCACGCTGAAAGACTGGTGGCGGTGGCCGTGCAGGGGGTTGCGGCTTAGCACGCCGAAAAACTGGTGACGGTGGTCGTGCAGGAGGTTGCCGCTTAGCACGCCAAAAAACTGGAGGCGGTGGCCGTGCAGGAGGTTGCGGCTTAGCTGAGCGCAGTTGTGCCACCCCACTAGCACAGTTCCCAGTACTAGCCCCCCCCTCAAGACGCGGATACCAAACGCTCTTTGCGGTTTGGAACCGTCTTCAAGGGTGGGTGGGGGGAGGTAAGGAGGGGGGTATACTCCTCCTCTTTAAATTGTCCAAATTGTCTATTCTCACCCCCCACTTGAGATTGGGTGAGAGAACAGGGGGAGAAAATATGTGCAGTGGGCGGAGCAATAGTCACTGGGGGTGGAACCAAAGTCACTGGAGGTGGAGTTTGAAAATCAGAATGTGACTGACTAGACTTACACTTAGCAAAAATGTCCTGATAATGTTTTATCTTGGAATAAAAGTTATTTTGACTTGGCTGACAGAAAGAAGCAGAAGATATGGAAAAAAAATCTTGATCAATGACGTCATCAGAGGTGGGCGGAGTTACCTCATCGGGGTGCGCCAATGAAATGACGTCATTGTTGCAAATGTCCATGTGACTGACAGCCCAATCGGAGAAATGTTTGGCGAAGTGGTCGATTGGGTTGCCAAACGTCTGAGGAGGGGAAGTTTGAGCTGCATGTAGCTTGCTTCGGTCCGGGGGAGGAGTTTGCAGGAGCGGCGCGTCTTGACAGCGAGGGGAAGACCTTCTGGCCGGCTTCCGTCTTCGCTGACGCGTCCCGTACTGCGGGGGTGTGGCGATGTCCTCGGGCCAAACGGAGTGGATTGGGACCAGCTTTCCGTTGGGACCCCATATCAGGTCCTGGCGCTCCGAGGGGGAATAGCGAAGAGTTTCCGCCTCCATCGCTCGCAACACCTCCCACGTACCTTCATCGAACTCCTCGATGGCCGCCGCGGGAGAATTATTTGCTGGCTTCCTACTGTAACGACGTGGTCGCATAGTGATGCGGGTGTGGTTCTCCCAAGGATGCAGACGGCTTCGGACACAGCTTGCAGGTAGGAAAATGATTTATTTAACATATAAATCATTCGATGAACAAACAAAAGACGTGCAAATAGCAAAAGGCAAAAACAAAAGGACTAGCGTGGGAGCTAGCAGGCAAAATGGCATAGCGTGAAAAGCTAGCGGGAATCAAAGTTGTCGTCATCAGTTGTGTAAGAACAAACTATGATCCGGGCAGCGGATCGTAACAAACAAAAGCATTTGACACCATCAACCATAATATCTTAATAAACAAATTAGAACAGTATGGAATCAGAGGGTTGGTCTTGAACTGGGTAAAGAGCTACTAAACCAGGGGTCGGCAACCCGCGGTTCTAGAGCCTCATGCGGCTCTTTAGCGCCGCCCTAGTGGCTCTCTGGAGCTTTTTCAAAAATGTATAAAGAATGGAAAAAGATTAGGGGAAAAAAATCTATATTTTGTTTTAATATGGTTTCTGTAGGAGGACAAACATGACACAAACCTCCCTAATTGTTACAAAGCACACTGTTTATATTAAACATGCTTCACTGATTCGAGTATTTGGCAAGCGCCGTTTTGTCCTACTAATTTTGGCAGTCCTTGAACTCACCGTAGTTTGTTTACATGTATATCTTTCTCCGACTTTCTAGGACGTGTTTTATGCCACTTCTTTTTCTGTCTCATTTTGTCCACCAAACTTTTAAGGTTGTGCATGAAAGGTGAGTTTTGTTGATGTTATTGACTTGTTGGAGTGCTAATCAGACATATTTGGTCACTGCATGACTGCAAGCTAATCGATGCTAACATGCTATTTAGGCTAGCTATATGTACATATTGCATCATTATGCCTCATTTGTAGCTATATTTGAGGTCATTTAGTTTCCTTTAAGTCCTCTTAATTCAATTTATATCTCATGACACACTATCTGTAAGTAATATGGCTTTTATTTTTTTGCGGCTCCAGACAGATTTGTTTTTGTATTTTTGGTCCAATATGGCTCTTTCAACATTTTGGGTTGCCGACCCCTGTACTAAACCAACAGGAAGCAATATGTGAAGCTAGGCAAACACGTCTACAGAGCTGATAATATCTTGTGGCGTACCTCAGGGATCAATATTGGGACCAAAATTGTTCAATCTTTATATAAACAACATTTGTAAAGTTACAAAGGACTTTAAAGTTAGTATTATTTGCAGATGATACACCTGTGTTTTGTTCAGGAGATAACACACAGAAGCTAATACAAATAATAACAGAAGAAATTAAAAATGAAAAAAATGGTTTGACAAAAACGGACTATCTTTGAATCTCAGTAAAACTAAAATAATGATATTATGTAGCAGTAGAAAGGAAAGTCAAACACAAATACAAATAGACTGAATATATATTGAAAGGGTAAAAGAAAACACATTTTTCGGTGTAGTAATAGATGATAAAATGAACTGGACATCTCATATAAATACAAAGTATCAAGAAACACGTCAATAATGAAAACAAAAATTTGGGGGGACTAAAAATCACTCAATATTCTCTACTGTTAACTAGTGTTACCATATCTGAGTTATCGTGTAGAAATATGGGGAAAAAATTTAAAATGTGCGCTTCATTCACTAACAGTGTTACAAAAAAGATAAATTAGAATAATACATAATGTTGGATATAGAGAACATAAGAACCCTTTATTTATTAATTCACAAATATTGAAATTCAATGACTTGGTGCATTTGCAAACAGCTACAATTATGTACAAACAAACTATAACCTGCTAACCAGTAATGTACAACAATTCTTCTCAACACAAGAGGAGAAATATAACCATATAGGAAAATCTCATTTAAAACATTTTATATGCATGTACAACACTTAAAACCTTTAGCATATCAGTATGTGGAATTAAATTATGGAATGGATTAAACAAAGAAATCAAACAAAGCCGCAAGTGGCCTTGTGGTTAGAGTGTCCGCCCTGAGATCGGTAGGTTGTGAGTTCAAACCCCGGCCGAGTCATACCAAAGACTATAAAAATGGGACCCATTACCTCCCTGCTTGGCACTCAGCATCAAGGGCTGGAATTGGGGGTTAAATCACCAAAAATGATTCCCGGGCGCGGCCACCGCTGCTGCTCACTGCTCCCCTCACCTCCCAGGGGGTGATCAAGGGTGATGGGTCAAATGCAGGGAATAATTTCGCCACACCTAGTGTGTGTGTGACAATCATTGGTACCTTAACTTTAACTTTTAAAATGATTCAGTTTAAGAGGCTGTTCTAACTACAAGTGTTCACAAAGCACAAAGAGGAACAATTATGATGAACATCTTGAACCTTTTTTTTTAAATGAGATAATGATTATTTATGTATTTAATATTAGTTTTCTTACTTATGGTATATTTATTTTTAATATCTATTATTTATTTATTCACTGTTCTGTTACAGAGAACAAGGAAATGGGATAAAATTGCTATGATATGAAAAGTGGTCGGATTAAATAAGTTCTGCTTCTTCCTACTCCTTTTCGGACGTGCAGTTATGAAACAACTGGAAATGTGTGTTCGACATAAACTGAAACTCAACTGAACTGAATTGAATTGTCTCCATTTCGTCTGCAACAGTGCATCGGGGTCGTCCTCTCTCGGGTGTCTAGTGTAGGGCTACTCCTGGGATGGGTTCTGTCTCCCTCCTCAGAACATGCCCAATCTACTTCCAGTGTCTCTGTGTTATAATGCTGTCCATACTCTCTTGCTGGCATCTTTCCAATAGATTTTGGTGAGGTATTCTTTTAAAGTTTTTTTTTTTTTTTTTTGAATTATTTATTTCAAACCTGCACAGTACAACACACACTTTTTTTTTTAAACATTTTGGCAGGGACATTTATGCAAGGCTTGAAAAGGGGTTGGATGAAGCAAATGCTTATAATATCCCAACCCCTCTCACTCATTCCACATTTAACATAAACAATATAATACAAGAACAATACTATACAAACAAAAACAAGAAAAGCTCCTGTACACTAACAATACAATAGTACCACTGTTACTATAAAACAAGACAAGACGAGACAAAACACACACACACACACACACACACACACACACACACACACACACACACACGGGCCCAAACACTCTCTGACCATACACCTCTCTCCCATGGCTCTGTGCTGAGGGCATCACTCTCTTTCCTCCTCGTACTTCTTCAGTACTTCTTTTTTAAACAGTCTTTTAAATGTAATCATGTTAGAACAGGTTTTTAACTCGTCCCCTAAGTTGTTCCACAGACTGACTCAGTTAGTTAAAGTTAAAGTTAAAGTACCAATGATTGTCACACACACACTAGGTGTGGGCGAAATTATTCTCTGCATTTGACCCATCACCCTTGATCACCCCCTGGGAGGTGAGGGGAGCAGTGAACAGCAGCGGTGGCCGCGCCCGGGAATCATTTTGGTGATTTAACCCCCAATTTCCAACCCTTGATGCTGAGTGTCAAGCAGGGAGTTAATGGGTCCCATTTTTATAGTCTTTGGTATGACTCGGCCGGGGTTTGAACTCACGACCTACCGATCTCAGGGCGGACACTGAAAACCACTAAGCCACTGAGTAGGTGGCCCGATAATCCTGTAGATTCCTCTGACTTTTTGTGTGAAAGATCGAAAGGTGGTTGATGTCACTTGCTGTCATTTTCCAACATTCCGAGCCATACAAGTGCTCTGGTACAATTTGAGTTGTGCCTTGTTGCTGCATTGTTGACATTTCCATATGTTGTTCAGAATTCTGTGTCCCTGGCTTTGTTACTTCTGTACTTGATATTGTTTGCTCCCCCGTCCTGTCTAACAATACTCCCAAGATACGTAAACTCATCTGTTGTTGGTAGAGTTTCTCCATTGACTTGGATTGGTAATGGCCCAGGGACATTGAGTGACATCACTTCAGATTTCTCCCGGTTTATCCTAAGACCAACTGGTTGTGGGACGTGGCTGAGAAGTGATGTTTCTCCTGCCTGTGCTTTTTTTGCGTGTGCAAAACCAGTCATCGCCAAAATCAAGGTCTTCCAACATTGAGATAAGGGGCCCTCTTATTCCTCGGCTTTGTTCATCTGTGGTGCGACGCATGACCGAGTCAATGATGATGTTAAAGAGCAGCGTACACACCTTTGCTTGCATTTTCCCACCCGACAAGTGAACTTGGCGTAGAAGGTCTTAATTAGGTCTACTGTATGTTGTGGTATCCCGTACATTCTTAGACTTTTCCATAGCCCGTCTTGATGTATGCTATCAAAAGCTTTCTCAAAGTCCACAAAATATTTGCTTCTGCCATTTGAAACTTTGCTCTACGGTGATACCAAGGGCAAATATCTGGTCAATGCAACTCCTTCCTTTGCGAAATCCTACCTGTTGCTACCTAAGCTTTTCATCTACTGCATCCAAGAGACGTTGGACGATAGTTTTTGGGGACGGCGTGGCACCGTTGGGAGTGTGGCCGTCAGAGGTGGGTAGAGTAGCCAGAAATTGTACTCAAGTAAGAGTACTGTTACTTTAGAGATTTATTACTCAAGTAAAAGTAAGGAGTAGTCACCCAAATATTTACTTGAGTAAAAGTAAAAAGTATGTTGTGAAAAAACTACTCAAGTACTGAGTAACTGATGAGTAACATACACACACATATCATATATATATATATATATATATATATATATATATATATATATATATATATATATATATATATATATATATATATATATATATATATATACATATATATATATATATATATATATATATATATACATATATATATATATATATATGTATGTGTGGGAAAAAGATCACAAGACTATTTCATCTCTACAGGCCTGTTTCATGAGGGGGGGTACCATCAATCATCAGGAGATTTTAATGGGAGCATTCGAATACCATGGTTTATATAGGGCACAGAGTGGGTGGGTACAGGCTGGCCTAGGGGCGTGGTGATTGGCTCATGTGTTACCTAGGAGGTGTTTCCGTCTATGGCGGCATGTTGTTACAATTTCGCTGCGCTTGTTGAGGTATGACAGGTCTGGACGGTAAATGATAGACAGTTTCTCTTTCAAGCATAGGTTGCATCTTTTATTACCACTATTGTAAGGTGTGCTGGATGCAAGAATTTGCCATGTTATTGAATATTCAACATTATTGTCTTTGAGGTCCCAAATGTGTTTGCTGAGTTCTGTGGTATTTCGCAGGTTTTTGTTCCTGAAAGAAGCCTTGTGATTGTTCCATCTGGTTTTGAATTCTCCCTCGGTTAATCCTACATATGTGTCGGATGTGTTAATGTCCTTGCGTATTACCTTAGATTGGTAGACAACTGATGTTTGTAAGCACCCCCCGTTGAGAGGGCAATCAGGTTTCTTTCGACAGTTACATCCTTTGTTGGTTTTGGAGTCGCTCTGTCTGGGGGCCGACGGCTCATTTGCAATTGTTTTGTTGTGGTTTGAGATGATTTGTCGTATATTGTTCATGCAGCTGTAGCTCAATTTAATGTTGTTCTTGTTGAATACTTTTCTTAGGGTGTTGTCTTTGGGAAAGTGTTTGTCAATCAGATTGAGGAATTTGTGTCCAATGTTCGTTGAGACGTTTTTGCTGTATGGGGGGTTGTACCAGATGATGTCGTTTCGTTTTCTGTTCTTTTTCGGCTGGTTTCCTGGCGTGGGTTCATAGGTGAGGGTGAAATTGTATCCGCTTTCATCAAGGGCTTTTTGGTACGGGGGGGGGTTGCTTGGTCAAATTCAGCTTTGCTAGATGACAGCATCGATAGCCTTTTATTGATTCCGGTAGGTATTCTTTTCGTGGTGGTGGGTGGGTGGTTGCTGTCATGGTGCACGTATTGGAGTGTTGTGTTGGGTTTCGTGAATGGTTGGTAGCTGTTATTTCTCAGGTTGAAAGTGACGTCAAGGAAGTTGACGGTTTGCTTGTTGGCTTCAATCGTGATCCGTAGGCCGTTCTCTTTGAAAATTTGGCATATGCGCTTCTTGGTATTCTCGCTGCTCCTTGGCGAGGCGCGACACACTGCCAGTCCATCATCACGGTAAATACCAAGGTTCAGATTGAGGCTAGCGAGCTGGGAGAGGAGGAAACTCCCAACGAGTTCACACGTTTCTATATATATATATATGTATGTGTGGGAAAAAAATCACAAGACTACTTCATCTCTACAGGCCTGTTTCATGAGGGGGTTCCCTCAATCATCAGGAGATTTTAATGGGAGCATTCACATACCATGGTTTATATAGGGCACAGAGTGGGTGGGTACAGGCTGGTGTAGGGGCGTGGTGATTGGCTCATGTGTTACCTAGGAGGTGTTTCCGTCTGTGGCGGCATGCTGATACAATTTCGCTGCGCTTGTTGAGGGATGACATGTCTGGACGGTATATGATAAACAGTTTCTCTTTCAAGCATAGGTTGCATCTTTTATTACCACTATTGTAAGGTGTGCTGGATGCAAGAATTTGCCATGTTATTGAATATTCAACATTATTGTCTTTGAGGTCCCAAATGTGTTTGCTGAGTTCTGTGGTATTCCGCAGGTTTTGGTTCCTGAAAGAAGCCTTGTGATTGTTCCATCTGGTTTTAAACTCTCCCTCGGTTAATCCTACATATTTGTCGGATGTGTTAATGTCCTTGCGTGTTACCTTAGATTGGTAGACAACTGATGTTTGTAAGCACCCCCCGTTGAGAGGGCAATCAGGTTTCTTACGGCAGTTGCAGCCTTTGTTGGTTTTGGGGTCGCTCTGTCTGGGGGCCGACGGCTCATTTGCAATTGTTTTGTTGTGGTTTGAGATAATTTGTCGTATATTGTTCATACAGCTGTAGCTCAATTTAATGTTGTTCTTGTTGAATACTTTTCTTAGGCTGTTGCCTTTGAGAAAGTGTTTGTCAATCAGAGTGAGGAATTTGTGGCCAATATTAGTTGAGACGTTTTTGCTGTATGGGGGGTTGTACCAGATGATGTTGTTTCGTTTTCTGTTCTTTTTTGGTTGGTTTCCTGGCGTGGGTTCATAGGTGAGGGTGAAATTGTATCTGCTTTCATCAAGGGCTTTTTGGTACGGGGGGGTTGCTTGGTCAAATTCAGCTTTACTAGATGACAGCATCGATAGCCTTTTATTAATTCCGGTAGGTATTCTTTTCGTGGTGGTGGGTGGGTGGTTGCTGTCATGGTGCACGTATTGGAGTGTTGTGTTGGATTTCGTGAATGGTTGGTAGCTGTTATTTCTCAGGTTGAAAGTGACGTCGAGGTAGTTGACGGTTTGCTTGTTGGCTTCAATCGTGATCCGTAGGCCGTTCTCTTTGAAAATTTGGCATATGCGCTTCTTGGTATTCTCGCTGCTCCTTGGCGAGGCGCGACACACTGCCAGTCCGTCATCACGGTAAATACCAAGGTTCAGATTGAGGCTAGCGAGCTGGGAGAGGAGGAAACTCCCAACGAGTTCACACGTTTCTATATATATATATATGTATGTGTGGGAAAAAAATCACAAGACTACTTCATCTCTACAGGCCTGTTTCATGAGGGGGTTCCCTCAATCATCAGGAGATTTTAATGGGAGCATTCACATACCATGGTTTATATAGGGCACAGAGTGGGTGGGTACAGGCTGGTGTAGGGGCGTGGTGATTGGCTCATGTGTTACCTAGGAGGTGTTTCCGTCTGTGGCGGCATGCTGATACAATTTCGCTGCGCTTGTTGAGGGATGACATGTCTGGACGGTATATGATAAACAGTTTCTCTTTCAAGCATAGGTTGCATCTTTTATTACCACTATTGTAAGGTGTGCTGGATGCAAGAATTTGCCATGTTATTGAATATTCAACATTATTGTCTTTGAGGTCCCAAATGTGTTTGCTGAGTTCTGTGGTATTCCGCAGGTTTTGGTTCCTGAAAGAAGCCTTGTGATTGTTCCATCTGGTTTTAAACTCTCCCTCGGTTAATCCTACATATTTGTCGGATGTGTTAATGTCCTTGCGTGTTACCTTAGATTGGTAGACAACTGATGTTTGTAAGCACCCCCCGTTGAGAGGGCAATCAGGTTTCTTACGGCAGTTGCAGCCTTTGTTGGTTTTGGGGTCGCTCTGTCTGGGGGCCGACGGCTCATTTGCAATTGTTTTGTTGTGGTTTGAGATAATTTGTCGTATATTGTTCATACAGCTGTAGCTCAATTTAATGTTGTTCTTGTTGAATACTTTTCTTAGGCTGTTGCCTTTGGGAAAGTGTTTGTCAATCAGAGTGAGGAATTTGTGGCCAATATTAGTTGAGACGTTTTTGCTGTATGGGGGGTTGTACCAGATGATGTTGTTTCGTTTTCTGTTCTTTTTTGGTTGGTTTCCTGGCGTGGGTTCATAGGTGAGGGTGAAATTGTATCTGCTTTCATCAAGGGCTTTTTGGTACGGGGGGGTTGCTTGGTCAAATTCAGCTTTACTAGATGACAGCATCGATAGCCTTTTATTAATTCCGGTAGGTATTCTTTTCGTGGTGGTGGGTGGGTGGTTGCTGTCATGGTGCACGTATTGGAGTGTTGTGTTGGATTTCGTGAATGGTTGGTAGCTGTTATTTCTCAGGTTGAAAGTGACGTCGAGGTAGTTGACGGTTTGCTTGTTGGCTTCAATCGTGATCCGTAGGCCGTTCTCTTTGAAAATTTGGCATATGCGCTTCTTGGTGTTCTCGCTGCTCCTTGGCGAGGCGCGACACACTGCCAGTCCGTCATCACGGTAAATACCAAGGTTCAGGTTGAGGCTAGCGAGCTGGGAGAGGAGGAAACTCCCAACGAGTTCACACGTTTCTGCTCCGTCAAAACTTCCCATAGTGACGTCAAATGTTGCATTGTTCTTTTTTTGCCATGGTGTACTGTTGTGGATGAGAATGGAGTTTTTTGCGTGGATGATGATGTTTCTTTCGTTGCCTGTGATTGAGTCGTAGTCTGAGGCGAAGTCTAGTGCTTGAGTCAGTAGGTCTTGCGTGATGGAAGGGTAAAATTCTTCGATATCGAAGGAGATAAAGTTGTGCTGTTGTTTGTCTTGGATGTTGTTGAACCATTTGATTACTGCTGCTGTATTTCTCCATTGGTTGAGTGGTGTTTTGTCCTTGATTTTTGTGTTGACTCTGTCCAGGATTATTTTGCTGATTTTTCCTATTTCAGATTTAGTTGGGTTTATTAGTCGGCATGTTGGGTTATTTGCGAAGTTGGGTTTGTGGTCCTTCAATGTGATGAAAGCTTCCTTGTTGGCTGTGGCGTCCACCCTGTCCTCAATGTCCAGTTCAGCCGCGATCCTTTTATTTTCCAGGTGGATGTTCTGTAAGGTGTTGGGTTGTGCTTTTTTGTATGATTTGGTGATGCTTCTGTCCAGTAAGGTGTTATGTTCTGGTATGTCCATTCTGTAGAAGTTTGTGGTTTTATCGGCAGCTATGATGATGTTGTTTACTTTCTTGATGCGCTCCTTGTCATTTTTAAGCTTGGTGAGGAGTGGGTTGCGGACTGGCTTGAATTTGACTGATTGTATCATTTTGAGCATGTCGTTCTCAAAATCCACAGTTGAGGAACTAAAGGATTTTGAGAACGACATGCTCAAAATGATACAAACCCAACTAAATCTGAAATAGGAAAAATCCGCAAAATAATCCTGGACAGAGTCAACACAAAAATCAAGGACAAAACACCACTCAACCAATGGAGAAATACAGCAGCACTAATCAAATGGTTCAACAACATCCAAGACAAACAACAGCACAACTTTATCTCCTTCAATATCGAAGAATTTTACCCTTCCATCACGCAAGACCTACTGACTCAAGCACTAGACTTCGCCTCAGACTACGACTCAATCACAGGCAACGAAAGAAACATCATCATCCACGCAAAAAACTCCATTCTCATCCACAACAGTACACCATGGCAAAAAAAGAACAATGCAACATTTGACGTCACTATGGGAAGTTTTGACGGAGCAGAAACGTGTGAACTCGTTGGGAGTTTCCTCCTCTCCCAGCTCGCTAGGCTCAACCTGAACCTTGGTATTTACCGTGATGACGGACTGGCAGTGTGTCGCGCCTCGCCAAGGAGCAGCGAGAACACCAAGAAGCGCATATGCCAAATTTTCAAAGAGAACGGCCTACGGATCACGATTGAAGCCAACAAGCAAACCGTCAACTTCCTCGACGTCACTTTCAACCTGAGAAATAACAGCTACCAACCATTCACGAAATCCAACACAACACTCCAATACGTGCACCATGACAGCAACCACCCACCCACCACCACGAAAAGAATACCTACCGGAATTAATAAAAGGCTATCGATGCTGTCATCTAGTAAAGCTGAATTTGACCAAGCAACCCCCCCGTACCAAAAAGCCCTTGATGAAAGCGGATACAATTTCACCCTCACCTATGAACCCACGCCAGGAAACCAACCAAAAAAGAACAGAAAACGAAACAACATCATCTGGTACAACCCCCCATACAGCAAAAACGTCTCAACTAATATTGGCCACAAATTCCTCACTCTGATTGACAAACACTTTCCCAAAGGCAACAGCCTAAGAAAAGTATTCAACAAGAACAACATTAAATTGAGCTACAGCTGTATGAACAATATACGACAAATTATCTCAAACCACAACAAAACAATTGCAAATGAGCCGTCGGCCCCCAGACAGAGCGACCCCAAAACCAACAAAGGCTGCAACTGCCGTAAGAAACCTGATTGCCCTCTCAACGGGGGGTGCTTACAAACATCAGTTGTCTACCAATCTAAGGTAACACGCAAGGACATTAACACATCCGACACATATGTAGGATTAACCGAGGGAGAGTTTAAAACCAGATGGAACAATCACAAGGCTTCTTTCAGGAACCAAAACCTGCGGAATACCACAGAACTCAGCAAACACATTTGGGACCTCAAAGACAATAATGTTGAATATTCAATAACATGGCAAATTCTTGCATCCAGCACACCTTACAATAGTGGTAATAAAAGATGCAACCTATGCTTGAAAGAGAAACTGTTTATCATATACCGTCCAGACATGTCATCCCTCAACAAGCGCAGCGAAATTGTATCAGCATGCCGCCACAGACGGAAACACCTCCTAGGTAACACATGAGCCAATCACCACGCCCCTACACCAGCCTGTACCCACCCACTCTGTGCCCTATATAAACCATGGTATGTGAATGCTCCCATTAAAATCTCCTGATGATTGAGGGAACCCCCTCATGAAACAGGCCTGTAGAGATGAAGTAGTCTTGTGATTTTTTTCCCACACATACATATATTGCGCTCTACTACGGTATCGAGCACTATTTTTTGGATAACCTTATTAAGACATATATATATATATATATATATATATATATATATATATATATATATATACACACATTTATATATATATATATATATATATATATATATATATATATATACAGTATATAATTTATATTTATTTATTTTGCCGTTTTTGTTTACATGTTAAAGGTGTTTTAATGAATATACATGCATGTTTAACACATATAGATTCCTTTCTTTCATGAAGACAAGAATATAAGTTGGTGTATTACCTGATTCTGATGACTTGCATTGATTGTAATCAGACAGTAGTGCTGATAGCGTCCACGTTTTCAAATGGAGGAGAAAAAAGTTCCTCCTTTCTGTCTAATACCACATGAAAGTGGTTGATTTTTGGCATCTTATTTGTCCAGCTTCCATATTCGTTTTTATACACTTTACAAGAAATACATTGGCGGCAAACTCCGTAGCTTGCTAGCTTGTTTGCGCTGGCTTTCGGAGACTCTTGTTTTGAAAGCGCAGGCGCGATGGAGCGGCACTTTTATTGTGAAGACAGGAACTGTGCAGTCAGTCTTTAGGCTTTTGACGGGATGTACGGTTGAAATAAAAGGGTCTTTTTTCCTTCACACTTTTGATTGATTGATTGAAACTTTTATTAGTAGATTGCACAGTACAGTATATATTCCGTACAATTGACCACTAAATGGTAACACCCCAATAAGTTTTTCAACTTGTTTAAGTCAGGTCATGTGACCGCCTGGCTCTGTTTGATTGGTCCAACGTCACCAGTGACTGCATCTGATTGGTGGAACGGAGTGAACGTCACCAGTGACTGTATTTGTTGAAACGCAGACACTATGAAGGTCTGTCTGACAGACCAAAACAAACAAAGCGTGCATTAACAGATCGATAAAAAATAGTAGCGAGTAGCGAGCTGAATGTAGATAAAAGTAGCGGAGTAAAAGTAGCGTTTCTTCTCTATAAATATACTCAAGTAAAAGTAAAAGTATGTTGCAATAAAACTACTCTTAGAAGTACAATTTATCCCAAAAGTTACTCAAGTAGATGTAACGGAGTAAATGTAGCGCGTTACTACCCACCTCTGGTGGCCGTGCCAGCAACTTTCTACCAACCTCGTCACGTCCGTTGTGTCCTTGAGCAAGACACTTCACCCTTGCTCCTGATGGGTCGTGGTTAGGGCATTGCATGGCAGCTCCCGCCATCAGTGTGTGAATGTGTGTGTGAATGGGTGAATGTGTGGAAATAGTGTCAAAGCGCTTTGAGTACCTTGAAGGTAGAAAAGCGCTATACAAGTATAACCCATTTACCATTTACCATAATTTTACTTGGTATTGAAGGGAGTGTAATACCGCGCCGGTTGTTGCAGTCTCTGATTTTGCCCTTCTTTGGGATCTTTAAGACTCCTTCTGACCAGTAATGGGGTATTTCCTTTTTCTCCCAGATAGCTTTGAAAAGTGGTCGGAACGGATGAGGGACAATTGATTAGATTTTGTGGCCTGACCTGGATAATTACTACTACGTTTACAATACGAGCTATATCTTAAAGGGGAACATTATCACAATTTCAGAAGGGTTAAAACCATTAAAAATCAGTTCCCAGTGGCTTATTTTATTTTTCGAAGTTTTTTTCAAATTTTTACCCATCACGCAATATCCCTAAAAAAAAGCTTCAAAGTGCCTGATTTTAACCATCGTTTTATACACCCGTCCATTTTCCTGTGACATCACATAGTGATGCCAATACAAACAAACATGGCGGATAGAACAGCAAGGTAGTGACATTAGCTCAGATTCAGACTCGGATTTCAGCGGCTTAAGCGAAATTGAAGAAGAAACTGAAGCTATTGAGCCATATCGGTTTGAACCGTATGCAAGCGAAACCGACGAAAATGACACGACAGCCAGCAACACGGGAGAAAGCGAGGACGAATTCGGCGATCGCCTTCTAACCAACGATTGGTATGTGTTTGTTTTTAAGTGTTATAATGTTTTTAAGCTAAATTACTGGTAAACACAGTTTATATATAATAATTTACGTAAAACCGCGAGTAATGAATAACGTTTTCATCAATTATTATATTCTGTAGACATACCCTCATCCGCTCTTTTTTAGTGAAAGCTGATCTGTCCAGTTTTGGAGTTGATGTCAGCAGGCCAGGGAAGCTAGGGTCGATATTCTTCTCTTGATCATCTTCGGTGGCATGAGGGACGGTAGAAGCAGTGTGAGCCAAGACATCCAGGGGGTTTAGCTCGCTCGTCTGCGGGAACAAACTGCCGCCATTGCTTGCCGTGCTACCGAGGTCCTTTGTCCCTGAATAGCTCACACACTCCGGCAGATTCAATGGGGGTCTGGCGGCAGATTTCTTTGACTTTATCGTTGGAAATGCATCTGCTTTGAGTGTCGCAGGATATCCACACATTCTTGCCATCTCTGTCGTAGCATAGCTTTCGTCGGTAAAGTGTGCGGAACAAACGACTGCCCATTTTCGTCGGCTTTCCCCACACCCTCGTATTTTGAACAAATTTCGTCCAATTTCTTGCCACTTTCGCATCTTTGGGCCACTGGTGCAACTTGAATCCGTCCCTGTTCGTGTTGTTACACCCTCCGACAACACACCGACGAGGCATGATGTCTCCAAGGTACGGAAAAGAGTCGAAAAAATAATAAAATAAAAATAACAGAGCTGATTTGATTCGGTGTTTGTAATGTGTTTGAGAAAATGGCGGATTGCTTCCTGATGTGACATCACAACGTGACGTCATCGCTCCGAGAGCGAATAATAGAAAGGCGTTTAATTCGCCAAAATTCACCCATTTAGAGTTCGGAAATCGGTTAAAAAAATATATGGTCTTTTTTCTGCAACATCAAGGTATATATTGACGCTTACATAGGTCTGGTGATAATGTTCCCCTTTAAGGGTGTGTGTTTATTAGCGATCCTGCTTCCTTCCACCCACAGAGACTAAGAGAGTGGATGACTGACAAGAGGCTTCACTCCATGTATTTCACTCTGATATAGATAGTACAAAAAGTTATGAGCGAGTTTTCATCAAACTTGCAGTAAATGTCCAAGAGGGGATAAGTAAAACATTTTTATTTGGGTATGGGAACATTTCTACTTTACCTTTTTTCTACGTTACCTTACATTTATGTTACGAGCCTCTACTTATGTTTGTGCATGAGATCAGCCCCGCTTCCACCCCCAGAGGCAAAGAGAGTGGATGACTGACAAGAGGCTTTACTTTTTTAAATTCTGCTACAGATAGTCCAGTTTAGTTCTGTTTTATCATTTATAAAGCACATTTAAAAACAACCCCAGTTGACTTACTAAAGTGCTGTATAGTCATAAAACATCAAAAATAATGCAAAACAGTGTCAAATGTACGTTTTAACACAGCAGGTTGAATAACATACTAGAATATCAATTGTATCCTAAAATAAGTGTGAAAAATATATCCCATTAAAATATTCAAATAATAAAAATCGAATGCATAGATTGAATGTATCAAAATAGGAAATAAGATATTTTGTCTAACTGGATTTGAACTCCGGGAAAAGTAATACATTTTTTGCCTGGATTTAATCTCGCTCAAAAAGTTATGGGCACATTTTGATTAAACTTTCAGGAAATGTCAGACGTGTAAAAACATTAGTTGCATATCAAAGAAATATATATATTATGTACTCGCCCATAACTTTAATGATGCCGTGGAAAACATCATTAACAGGAAACAGTGTTTGCTTGGGAGGTTATAAGTATCCATCCATCCATCCATTTTCTATCGCTTATTCCCTTTGGGGTCGCGGGGGCCCTGGAGCCTATCTCAGCTACAATCGGGCGGAAGGCAGGGTACACCCTGGACAAGTCGCCACCTCATCGCAGGGCCAACACAGATAGACAGACAACATTCACACTCACATTCACACACTAGGGTAGTCAAAGTTAAAAGTTAAAGTACCACTGATAGTCACACACACACTAGGTGTGGTGAAATTAACCTCTGCATTTGAACCATCCCGATTTTCCACCCCCCTGGGAGGTGAGGGGAGCAGTGAGCAGCAGCGGTGGCCGCGCTCGGGAATCATTTTGGTGATTTAACCCCCATTTCCAACCCTTGATGCTGAGTGTCAAGCAGGGAGGTAATGGGTCCCATTTTTATAGTCTTTGGTATGACTCGGCCAGGGTTTGAACTCACGACCAACCGATTTCAGGGCGAACACTCTATTCACAAGGCCACTGAGCAGGCAAAGTCTTATGTACCAAAACGCCAGAGTCAGTGTTTTTTGGAACTAATTGATGTGGAACATCCCTCACTTGTATTGTACATGGAAACACATAGATACTGGAAATTTTGTATTTAAACAAGCTAAACGATAACATTCCTGCGGACCGCCTCATCATTGACACAAGGTCAGATATTTTTTGGCGGTGCACATCAAGCTCTGCCGGAGGAGCTTACGCGATGCTGTGACGCTGTAGCATCATGAATCTTTGTCTTTTCACAAATGTTTGTCTTTTAACATTTGACTTTTAGCCACATTATACTGAACAGCCAGGACAGAGAAATGTGTAGCTCCTCCTTCTCTGCCAGCTCTCGTACTCTTCTGTGGGGACATCCAAGAAAAAGCAAAAATACACCAATGTTAAGGCGTGATATATTGACATCTCCCATGACAAAGTATTAGCTGTAGTGAAATATAACTAACAAAAACACGACCTGTGTTTTATTCCCCCTTGTGCCACCACTCCCAGGATGCCATGCCACTCTCCTCTGCCATATTTAAGAGCGAGCAAAGGAACCCGGTGCCTCAGTGCCCACCGCGACTGGACGTGCAGACGATCGTGTCAGTGCTGTGGAGCCGCATGCCCAACACCTTCCTCAATGTGGAGACTGCGCGGGTCAGCGAGAGACATGGCTGGGTGGTGCAGTGCTTGGAACCCTTGCAGATGATGGCTGTGCATATACCTGAGGAGAACAGGTGTGGAGGAAAACTGACCCAACAGAAACATAACACTCAGATTTTGTCACGCTTCAGGGATTGTTTCCCAGTGCAGAAGCAGAACATTTCTGCAGTTATACGGAAAAACGTAATTTGTTTTGTATTTTTATGGGGTTTTTTGGCAGGAAATGCTTCAAGGAGCATATATTCTATTGTCAAATTTTTAACCATATTTGCTAAAAAAAAAAAAAAAAGGCCCCGGGGCCTACTCAGATATTAACACACAAAAATACATTTGCATACAATTATGTTGTGCTACAATAAATAAACTGAATTAATAATTAATATGTTTCTTAACTAACATTGTCAATAAAATTCAAATGACAATACAGTTTCACTACTTAAGTCATAATTTTGCGCTTAAACTTTTCTACGACTTCAGCTCCAGACTTCTTCTGTTTGCGATTGTCATTACTGCCACAAGTGGTGGAAAAGTGTATTACAACAGAGTACTGCTGCGGCCCATGCGGACCACTGAGGAACAGATATTTTTGGCATCCGTCTAGGGGACACTCGGCCATATGGTTTAGAAACCCTGAATTAGGAAATAAAATGAAAGTATATTAAATGTACATATCGTTTTAAAAATGATTATTGTTGAACATTAACAAAGGAAAATACATGCATGTACTGAAATGTACGATAACATTATCTGTTAAACATTTAACATTTTCTTATGATTATTAAAGAGCACATTATGCATTTTCCAAATTTTTTAAAATGGCCTAAAGAAAACCTCTGTCAGTTTATTATTAAAATTAAAAAAAACATTAAAATAGCAAAATGACCCACTTTTGGGTCCTGAGCCACCACCTGAAAAAAACTCATATTAAGCGTAATGAGTATACCTGGGCAAGACGCTTCATCATCAGTGCATGAGGTAATCGTGTCAAAGCACTCTTAATATTATTAAAATAGAAATCCGTAGTACAAATAAAAAGCCTATTTACAATCATCCTTATCATGAAAAAAGCTGGAGCCTATCCCAATCGACTTCCTGTAAAATGCATGGTACTGCACATCCTGGATTGGTCACCTGTCAATCACAGCGCTGACACACACAGCATCGACACTCCATCTTGAAAATAAATTGTGTGTAATTTCCAATTCGCAATTTCTGCTTATTTCAGGTGTTTGGACATCCTAGAACTGTCGGAGCATGAAGAATTACGGAAGTTCCACTACCACACTCTCAAGCTGTACTGTGCACTCTGTGCCCTCGGCAACACTCGCGTGGCCCACGCTCTCTGCAGCCACTTGGACCAATCACAGCTCCTCTACACCATCGACAATCAGTACCTCTCTGGCATGCTGAGGGAAGGCTTCTACAACGTCCTAATCAGGTTTGTTAGTTGATGAGCCTAATCAGTCTCTCCAGGATGTCGCGACAGTTCACATTAACACAACCAATCCTCGCAACTTTGTCCAATGTTTGCAATTTCCCCGGACATTTTGGTCAATCGTCAATATTTTCGCTGATAATCGCTGTCTAATCAAAACTTATGCTTGTTTCTTGTGTAGACAACGCAGACGCAAGGACAAAGTATTTGATCATTAATACTAATACATCAATTCATAGTCTGTCAATTGCGAAGTTTACCTTTTTGTCAAAGTGATGAAGTGAAATACATTTTTACGAAAATGCTCTGAACCTACGGGGTTAAATATGTTGAAATATAAATTAATGTTTAAGATGGACAAACACTTTTTTAAGCGAAAATAAACCTGTCTGCATCTTGTGGACAACAGGAAAGAAGACCTTTTGTGCTTTCTTTCTGTAGTTATGATTCTTACTATTATTAGTTATGATTAATTAAAACAGTACAGTAATTTGACAATGAGACCTAGAGAAGTGCTGGATATTGCCTCTATTATTATTATTACATGTTATTGTGTCTCCTTTTAAGTCCGTTTGTTATAAATCAAGTAAAACATCAGTACAGTATTTGTTTTCCAAATTTTTTTTAAATCATGTGCTTTTTGATAAGGTTACAAGTAGGAATGGGTACAGTACCGTTCACATTTTAACACGATAAGGTACCGATTCTTGGTACCTGGGAATCGATACCGGTACTCAACAGTGTCACTTTAGTGTGTTAATCATCATTAATTGTTTTCGATAGTAAAATCTCATTTTATATTGAAACATTTAAACATGATCTGATTATGATAACTGCTGTCCAGTTGTTGAATCTTGTTTCATTATCACAATTCTGAGTATCATTTGTAGGTATGATACTAAATTGCAATTGTTGCAAGTTCAAAAGGTTAAATATCAGTAGTGTAAAGTTTATGGTGTGTTGGCTAGTCAGTTCAGTCGTTGCTGTTTGTTGCTCCCTGCAAAGTGTTAATACTGTAAATATTGTACCAATCACACACTAGCTGTTTGATTGTAACATGCATCTTAGTTGTAGTTTTCATTAACAAATTTGAAGGTTTTGAAATTGAAAAGTAAAAATTGCTAATGCTAATCAGTAGCATGTCAATAGGAAAGCCAATCATCAAGCATCAAGCATCAAGCATCAAGCTTGCACATTTGTGGAAAAGTGGAGCCTTACTTAACTTTCGTTGGAGTGTTTTTTGAGTCAATTTCTTTGATGGCATTGAAAATTGCAGGATTACTTAAAGATACTCTGGCTGAGTTCGCTCTCTGTGCTGCTGGAGTGTTAGCCAGGTGCCGAAGTGCAATGTAAGAAGCGGCAGCTAAGTCGGCAACCGGGCGGGAGGTCACATGCAACCCAGGTACCGAAACATGGCACTGTTGGATTTTACGTGAATTTTGAAACAGGACTGGCAGGATTCGGTCGATACCAATAAATTACCATATTCAGTACCCATCCCTAGTTACAAGGGAAACATACAAATTTGATAGAAAATTCATCAAATCACAGGCCTCAAAACATTGCAATTTTTTTTGTAAAGATGCTGCCAATTCAGGAATTTTAGGCTACAACTATCACACAAAAAAACACGTGGAATCCTGGTGAAACCACTTGATACGCAGCCCTGCCACGCATGTGTAAGCGACTGGACTGATTGTGACTTTCGCTTTCAGCATTCATCTGGAAACCGCGAAGGAGGCTCGGCTAATGATGAACAATGAGTTCATCATCCCCGTGACGGACGAGACACGCTCCATCAGGCTTTTTCCTGATGAGTCCAAGAAGCACTCGTTGCCTGGCGTAGGCTTAAGTACCTCTCTGAAGCCTCGAGTGAACTTCTCCCCTGCCTGTATAATCGGCACCAAGCGTCAGCAGTATCTTCACAGTCCTCAGATCCCTCTGGGCATCCTGAAAGAGAAGGCCATCAGCATGCTTTCTGAAGCTGTGCAGGGCGGCGGAATCCATATAAGAGACCCAGTGGGCGGGAGCGTGGAGTACCAGTTTGTCCCCATCCTCACGCTGATAGGAACACTGTTGATCATGGGCGTCCTAAACAGCGAGGAGGTGAGACTGATCCTCCTCCTGATTGATCCCAACGTGTTCGGGGAGGCCGAGGAGGTGCCACGGGACGAGGTGGCCGTCGCTGGAGAAAAAGAAGATGTGAGCAAGAATGAGGAGAAGGCCGTGGAGGCGGGAGAAGAAGAGACGAAGGAGAGCAAGCCGGTGGTCAGGGGTCTTCTGGAAAAGTCTTTGCCCGAGTCTGTCAAACGGCAGGTAAGGCAAATAATCATCTAAGTCTGCACCATACCTGCCAACCTTGAGACCTCCGAATTCGGGAGATTGTGTGTATGTGTGGGGGGGTGGGGGGGTATATTTATAGCTAGAATTAACTGAAATTCAATCATTTCTTATATATGTATATATATATATATAGTACAGTACACAGTAATGAAAACACAGTTGTTCTACTAACTGTACTGTACTTGCTGCTTACTTGGAAAAAAAAATAACACTTACCTTTCACTATTTGAGTAGCCTTTGTTCTGCCATTTGAGTACTGGCGAGCGATCTCTGAATCCGGGAACATATCCTTTACGGATTTGTTGAAAACATCCGCAAATAGAATAGATAGAATAGAATAGAAAGTACTTTATTGATCCCTGGGGGAAATTCAGCATCACAGTTTGCTCACAATAGACAGTAATAATAATAAATCATATAATATATATATAATATATATATAATATATAAATAATATAAATAAATTCTACATATACTCTACATTTAAGTGCAGTCAAGGAACATATGCATTATACCAGGGGTGCTCACACTTTTTCTGCAGGCGAGTTACTTTTCAATTGATCAAGTCGTGGGGATCTACCTCATTCATATATATAATTTATATTTACTTATTTATGAAATATATGTTTTTGTTAATAAGTTAAAGGTGTTTAATGATAATGCAAGCATGTTTAACACATATAGTTAATATTGTTAATAAATTAAAGGTGTTTAATGATAATGCAATCATGTTTAACACATAGTTAATATTGTTAATAAATTAAAGGTGTTTAATGATAATACAAGAATGTTTAATACATATAGTTAATATTGTTAATAAATTAAAGGTGTTTAATGATAATACAAGTATGTTTAATACATATAGTTAATATTGTTAACAAGTTAAAGGTGTTTAAAGATAATGCAAGCATGTTTAATACATATAGTTAATATTGTTAACAAGTTAAAGGTGTTTAATGATAATACAAGCATGTTTAATACATATAGTTAATATTATTAATAAGTTAAAGGTGTTTAAAGATAATACAAGCATGTTTAACACATATAGTTAATATTGTTAACAAGTTAAAGGTGTTTAATGATAATACAAGCATGTTTAACACATATAGTTAATATTGTTAATAAGTTAAAGGTGTTTAAAGATAATGCAAGCATGTTTAACACATATAGTTAATATTGTTAACAAGTTAAGGTGTTTAAAGATAATACAGGCATGTTTAACACATATAGATTCCTTTCTTTCATGAAGACAAGAATATAAGTTGGTGTATTACCTGATTCTGATGACTTGCATTGATTGGAATCAGACAGTGGTGCTAAAAACGTCCGCATTTTCGAATGGAGGAGAAAAAAGTCCTCCTTTCTGTCCAATACCACATGTAAGTGGTTGGTTTTTTGGCATCTTATTTGTCCAGCTTCCGTACTCTTTTGTATACACTTTACAAGAAATATATTGTCGGCAAACTCCGTAGCTTGCTAGCTTGTGCACGCCAGCTTTCTGAGACTCGTTTTGTTAGCGCAACTGTGCAACTGTGCAGTCGGTCTTTGGAGTTTTGACGACAGGTACGGCGCCAGAGTCTGTTGAAATAAAGTGTTTCTCGCCTTCCAGTCGGTAATTTTAATGAGCTGGCAGCAGCCAGCGTCATCTCAGAAGACCCTCGGGTGCCGTGAATGTCAATCAAGTGACGAAAGTGACGTCATAGTGAAGATTTATGATCGCTCATTTTTAGGACTATTTTTTTAATGCCTGGCTGGTGATCGACTGACACACCCTCCGAGATCGACCGGTAGCTCGCGATCGACGTAATGAGCACCCCTGCATTATACAGTCTGATGGCTGTCGGTATGAA
Source organism: Nerophis lumbriciformis (assembly GCF_033978685.3). NCBI lineage: Eukaryota > Metazoa > Chordata > Actinopteri > Syngnathiformes > Syngnathidae > Nerophis > Nerophis lumbriciformis. The sequence continues at coordinate 23,514,170 of NC_084573.2, forward strand.
GGACCTCCTGTGTCATTCCATGTTGCATTTTGGGAGTCTGAGCCTTCCACTGAACGTGCTCATTCTCTCTGCAAGGTCAGAGTGTAGTGGGTGGGAGGTGTTGTCCATAATGGCTAGGAGCTTTGCTAGACTTCTTCTCTCTGACACCCCCGCCAGAGAGTCTAGCTCCACTCCCACCACGTTACTGGCCTTCTCTACCAACTTGTCCAGTCTGTTTGCGTCCCTCGCTCTCAGCCCTCTGCCCCAGCAGGCCACGACTTACAAGAAGGCGCCCGCCACCACCGACTTGTAGAACATCTTCAACATCTTTGTACAGACGTTGAAGTAGAGGTGGCTCTGACCCTTCTTGTAGAGTGCCTCCGAGAACGGGATGTTGCTAGCAGTTATCAGCATAACCATCTTTGTCTCGGCTTATGTTGCACCCTCGCGTCTCCATTTAGCAAGGTGGCCCATAATACTGGGCTGCGTTGGCGCCGCCTTGTGCTTCTCTGACCGTTACTACTTGCCGTAGTTTTGAAGCAATGCATGATGGGAATCCGGATGTTGTGTGTCAGTGTATTAACGTGCCGGCTGGAATAAACACACGCTGAGAAATAGCTCTGTGCCTGCCTACTTTATGGGTTATAGATAACCCTATGGATAACGGAGACATATATAATAGTCTCCTTTTCAGGTGAGAGAGGACGCTAAAGGCAGTTTATTGTTGTCCGGTTGGAAAATCAGGAGAAATTCGGGAGAATGGTTGTCCCGGGAGATTTTCGGTAGAGGCACTGAAATTCGTGAGTCTCCCGGAAAATTCGGGAGGGTTGGCAAGTATGGTCTGCACACACCTGAGTTTGTAATTGAGTTGAGTTAGTGTTCATTTCGAACATGCATGCATACAACATGATACATCACAATTTCCAGTTTCTCTATTGAACATGTTTGAAAAGGAGTAGGAAGAAGCAGAGATTATTTAAACCTACCCCTTTTCCTTTACATAACAGTTGCTAAAACTTTTGTTCACTTCCTGTTCTCAATTTATTCACAATATACTCCATAACTAATAACATTAAAAATAAATAAATAAACAACAATTAGTGAAGTAAGTTATATTTCATATGGTGAGATAAGTAAGATTATCTAGAAAATGAATGGATGGATGAAATAAATTCAGAATGTTTATCATGGTTCTTCTTCTGTGTACTTTGTAAACACTTTAAGTTTGAAGAGTTTCTTAAAGTGGATTATATTAGTACATTGTTTGATTTATTTGTTTAATCCATTCCATAATTTAATTACACATACTGATATACTGAAGGTCTTAATTGTTGTACGTGCGTACAAATGTTTTAAATAAAAATTTTGTCTAAGATTATTTTTCTCCTAATTAGCTGTAGACCGATGTATTTCATAAAAGGTCTATTCTCAAACTGTGATACCAGTAGCACTGGTGCAGGGCTTGGCACAACACAGCTGATAAACTTAAAAAAAAATCTAATCTTTTATTTATTGGCAACAAATGTGAATTAAATTATTTTCTTCTAAATGTTTATTTTTCAAAATGTATTAGCAATTGACAGGTATGTTGTTGTTTTTCAGGGTAGATACCAATTAGTAGTAGTGAAGGAGGCCGAGAGACGATATTCATTAACAGTTAACGTGACATATTGGCGTAAAAATTTATAATAAAACTATTACAAACTTCAACACTTAGCTTTGTTAAAATGCCTGAATCATGTTTATTAAAAAAACAAGTCAATCAAAAAAAAAGTGCACAGAGTTCCTTGGTACTGTAGCATATCTTATAAAGTTAAATACAATTTTGAATAAATAAATTGGTCCTCAAGTTGTGTCCCTGAAATAATTTGAGGTGAATTTTACTATTCAATGTCAATAAAAAAAATGACCTATACCCATAAATTAAGGCCAATGCTGATATGTCTAAATACCAAATATTAGCGCCGATAATTGGTTGACCCCTAGAATGTATTCGTAGAAGAAGCCAACATCTGTCTCATGGAGACTGCTATCTCACGAAACACACAGGCTTCCACTTCCTTCTTCTTGCACATCCAATCACCAGTCAGTACTTATTCACAGAACTCTTTTCAAAAATGCAAATTTCCCCCATTCCGAAGTTAAAAAAATAAATAAAAATTCAGCAACAACATAAGGCTGAAGAGCCGCATACAGCTTCGGGGCCATGGTTTGCCAACCTCTGATATTGGTGACATTGTGGCAATATAAAAGAATGCACGGTTGCTTTCAGAACACATTTTTATTCTGGTATTGCCAACAACGAACTGCTTTACAGGAAGTGGTAATGGCGCTTCTAATACCTTTAATCCTGCATAGCCACGCCCCCACATATAGTCAACCGGGTGTGAGACCCATCTATGTTGAGAGTGATGCATCTCTGGCCTTGCCACCTTCTCCCAGTTGAGCAAAGACGCCTTAATTTGATCATGCAAGCATCACTACAGACTCTGCAGCACCTGAAGGAGTTTTAGTCAAAGTGAAGTCTCCCTGCTCAGGGGGAGCCAGACAGCCAGCCCTCATGGACTTAAATTATGTCATCTTAATTCGTTAGGTTCATGGTACTGGAGTTGACTTCACTATGACCATGTAAAGCCATGTTCGTGTATGTAAGTACAGTATATGGGTCTGGCTTAGGCTATAACTAACCGTTGACAATATCTTAAACATGTATGTCTGCTCATGGCTATCTGGCTGTCATTTTGCAGACCAAAGACATATTTCCAAAGCCTTTTTCTTGTGAAAAGTATGCTATTCACATGTGCATGTCGCACTTAATGTCCATAGTTTATTACCTGCCCACAATGATGAACCACTGCATAATAGAAGTGGCTGTCTGTTGGCCCCCAGGAATGTATAACCCTACACCAGGGGTGTCAAACTCATTTTAGATCGGGGGCTACATGGAGAAAAATGTACCCCAAGTGGGCCTGACTGGTAAAATCACGGCACGATAACTTAAAAATCAAGACAACTTTAGATTGTTTTCTTTGTTTAAAAATAGAACAAGCACATTCTGAAATTGTACAAATCATAATGTTGTTGTGGGTTTTTTTTACACTTACTTGTTGTGGTTAATAGTCCATCCATCCATCCATCTTCTTCCGCTTATCCGAGGTCGGGTCGCGGGGGCAGCAGCCTAAGCAGGGAAGCCCAGACTTCCCTCTCCCCAGCCACTTCGTCCAGCTCTTCCTGTGGGACCCCGAGGCGTTCCCAGGCCAGCCGGGAGACATAGTCTTCCCAACGTGTCCTGGGTCTTCCCCGCGGCCTCCTACCGGTCGGACGTGCCCTAAACACCTCCCTAGGGAGGCGTTCGGGTGGCATCCTGACCAGATGCCCGAACCACCTCATCTGGCTCCTCTCGATGTGGAGGAGCAGCGGCTTTACTTTGAGCTCCTCCCGGATGGCAGAGCTTCTCACCCTATCTCTAAGGGAGAGCCCCGCCACCCGGCGGAGGAAACTCATTTCGGCCGCTTGTACCCGTGATCTTGTCCTTTCGGTCATAACCCAAAGCTCATGACCATAGGTGAGGATGGGAACGTAGATCGACCGGTAAATTGAGAGCTTTGCCTTCCGGCTCAACTCCTTCTTCACCACAACGGATCGATACAGTGTCCGCATTACTGAAGACGGCGCACCGATCCGCCTGTCGATCTCACGATCCACTCTTCCCCCACTCGTGAACAAGACTCCGAGGTACTTGAACTCCTCCACTTGGGGCAAGATCTCCTCCCCAACCCGGAGATGGCACTCCACCCTTTTCCGGGCGAGAACCATGGACTCGGACTTGGAGGTGCTGATTCTCATCCCAGTCGCTTCACACTCAGCTGCGAACCGATCCAGTGAGAGCTGAAGATCCTGGCCAGATGAAGCCATCAGGACCACATCATCTGCAAAAAGCAGAGACCTAATCCTGCAGCCACCAAACCAGATCCCCTCAACGCCTTGACTGCGCCTAGAAATTCTGTCCATAAAAGTTATGAACAGAATCGGTGACAAAGGGCAGCCTTGGCGGAGTCCAACCCTCACTGGAAACGTGTCCGACTTACTACCGGCAATGCGGACCAAGCTCTGGCACTGATCATACAGGGAGCGGACTGCCACAATCAGACAGTCCGATACCCCGTACTCTCTGAGCACTCCCCACAGGACTTCCCGAGGGACACGGTCGAATGCCTTCTCCAAGTCCACAAAACACATGTAGACTGGTTGGGCAAACTCCCATGCACCCTCAAGGACCCTGCCGAGAGTATAGAGCTGGTCCACAGTTCCACGACCAGGACAAAAACCACACTGTTCCTCCTGAATCCGAGGTTCGACTATCTGGCGTAGCCTCCTCTCCAGTACACCTGAATAGACCTTACCGGGAAGGCTGAGGAGTGTGATCCCACGATAGTTAGAACACACCCTCCGGTTCCCCTTCTTAAAGAGAGGAACCACCACCCCGGTCTGCCAATCCAGAGGTACCGCCCCCGATGTCCACGCGATGCTGCAGAGTCTTGTCAACCAAGACAGCCCCACAGCATCCAGAGCCTTAAGGAACTCCGGGCGGATCTCATCTACCCCCGGGGCCTTGCCACCGAGGAGCTTTTTAACTACCTCAGCAACCTCAGCCCCAGAAATAGGAGAGCCCACCACAGACTCCCCAGGCACTGCTTCCTCATAGGAAGACGTGTTGGTGGGATTGAGGAGGTCTTCGAAGTATTCCCTCTACCGATCCACAACATCCGCAGTCGAGGTCAGCAGAACACCATCCTCACCATACACGGTGTTGATAGTACACTGCTTCCCCTTCCTGAGGCGGCGGATGGTGGACCAGAATTGCTTCGAAGCCGTCCGGAAGTCGTTTTCCATGGCCTCACCGAACTCCTCCCATGTCCGAGTTTTTGCCTCTGCGACCGCTGAAGCCGCACACCGCTTGGCCTGTCGGTACTTGTCCGCTGCCTCAGGAGTCCTATGAGCCAAAAGAACCCGATAGGACTCCTTCTTCAGCTTGACGGCATCCCTCACCGCCGGTGTCCACCAACGGGTTCTAGGATTACCGCCACGACAAGCACCAACTACCTTGCGGCCACAGCTCCAATCAGCCGCCTCGACAATAGAGGCGCGGAACATGGTCCATTCGGACTCAATGTCCAGCACCTCCCTCGTGACATGTTCAAAGTTCTTCCGGAGGTGGGAATTGAAACTCTCTCTGACAGGAGACTCTGCCAGACGTTCCCAGCAAACCCTCACAATGCGTTTGGGCCTGCCAGGTCTGTCCGGCATCCTCCCCCACCATCGCAGCCAACTCACCACCAGGTGGTGATCGGTAGAAAGCTCCGCCCCTCTCTTCACCCGAGTGTCCAAAACATGAGGCCGCAAATCCGATGACACAACTACAAAGTCGATCATGGAACTGCGGCCTAGGGTGTCCTGGTGCCAAGTGCACATATGGACACCCTTATGTTTGAACATGGTGTTTGTTATTGACAATCTGTGACGAGCACAAAAGTCCAATAACAAAACACCACTCGGATTCAGATCCGGGCGGCCATTCTTCCCAATCACGCCTCTCCAGGTTTCACTGTCGCTGCCAACATGAGCATTGAAGTCTCCCAGTAGAACGAGGGAATCACCCGGGGGCGCACTCTCAAGTACTCCCTCGAGTGAATCCAAAAAGGGTGGGTACTCTGAGCTGCGGTTTGGCGCATAAGCGCAAACCACAGTCAGGACCCGTTCCCCCACCCGAAGGCGGAGGGAAGCTACCCTCTCGTCCACCGGGTTGAACTCCAATGTGCAGGCTCTGAGCCGGGGGGAAACAAGAATTGCCACCCCAGCCCGTCGCCTCTCACTGCCGGCAACGCCAGAGTAGAAGAGAGTCCAGCCCCTCTCGAGAGAAGTGGTTCCAGAGCCCTTGCTGTGCGTCGAAGTGAGTCCGACTATATCTAGCCGGAACTTCTCCACCTCGCGCACTAGCTCAGGCTCCTTTCCCCCCCAGCGAGGTGACGTTCCACGTCCCAAGAGCTAGCTTCTGTAGCCGAGGATCGGACCGCCAAGTGCCCTGCCTTCGGCTGCCGCCCAGCTCACATCGCACCCGACCTCTATGACCCCTGCTATGGGTGGTGAGCCCATTGGAGGGGGGACCCACGTTGCCTCTTCGGGCCCCATGGGGGCAGGCCCGGCCACCAGGCGCTCGCCATCGTGCCCCACCTCCGGGCCTGGCTCCAGAGGGGGGCCCCGGTGACCCGCGTCCGGGCGAGGGAAATCTGGGTTCCTTGTCAGTGTTCCTCATAGAGATCTTCGAGCTGCTCTTTGTCTGATCCCTCACCTAGGACCAGTTTGCCTTGGGAGACCCTACCAGGGGGCATAAAGCCCCCGGACAACATAGCTCCTAGGATCATTGGGACACGCAAACTCCTCTACCACGTTTATCTATTAAGATCAAAAAAAATTATATCAAAATCAAATTACAGGATGTTATTTATGTAGTTTGATCATTTCCCTCGACTGATGTACTAACATCATGTGGTTTATTTTGTACATATGTAGCTTCATCTACAAAGATACAAATAATTGCTATTGCGACATCCAGTGGACACATTTAGAACAGTTGTTTCTTTCATTCAAAAAAGGTTAATTTTTATTCTAAGCAAACTCATCCTGCGGGCCGGATACAACCTGATCGCGGGCCTGATCCGGTGCTCGGGCCGTACGTTTGACACCCCTGCCCTACACAATCTAGAAAACATGTTATGTTGTATTACAGTAGATACAAGAGCTAGGTCCTAATGTCCGCCACATCCCAAACATAGTGAAATAACTGTGCAAACAAAAATTGTCAATATTCTCACATCCTCACCCAGCAAGTACAAGCCACATTTGCAAATCTAAACTGCAATGTAAGCAGCGGTACCAAAAATGGTAGAAATAATATATGAGGTGGTACTTGGTGTGAAAGTTCGATCAATTCTTTGTTCTATTCGATTACTTTAAGTAAAATTTAATCACTATAAAAAACTCTTATCAGTTGAGATCTTAATCCTTTTTCTGCTTGCATGATTTAGGAATACTTTGTAGTTTGCATCACTGCCACCTACAGGACAGGAGTAGGAAACTACCAGCCACACAGTGAGAAGTGAACATGTTTAGAATTGTTTGGCTATTCTAATCCAAGGGTTCGTCTTCTTTACAGATGTGCGAGCTGCTACATTACTTCTGCGACTGCGAGCTGAAGCACCGCATCGAGTCCATCGTCTCCTTCTCCGACAACTTTGTCTCCAAGCTGCAGTACAACCAAAAGTTCCGCTACAACGAGCTCATGCAGGCGCTCAACATGTCCGCCGCCGTCACGGCCAAGAAGACCAAAGAGTTCCGCTCGCCGCCTCAAGAGCAGGTGCTACTCAAACATATCAGCAGATCATTAACATCACTGGTGTCAAACTCTCTGCCCGAATAATAAAGTGAACTAGTTAGCCTTGGAATCACCCGCATTCATCACTTACAATTCTCTCAGTAATTATTAATGAGAGACGCCACAGTGGTGTAACCAAGATTTATTGCACTAACGTTCTTACTAACGGTGCCAGATTACCACCAAGAGTAGCATTTATTTAACTGTGCATGACCTAAAACGACACCACTTGAACTATTAAACCCTTTCTGTACAAAATAACTCATTAAATATGTATGATAACGCGGTCAAAAATGACAAAGCGTGCTGGGAAATATATGAAGTGTTTTAAGAGCATAGGAAGGTGTTTATAAATGTGTGGGAATGCAGTGGGGAGTGTATTGAGGGCTTAATATTTAAAATATATAAATTCCTACTGAAATGTTGATGGGCCTTCAATACATGCTGTCTTTTGGTAGTTGTTTTTTCAAAGACAAATGCAAAATTAGCTAAAATAAAAAGGAAAAAAAAGTGTGCATGTTAATGCTAGCATATAATAATTTTATTGTTAGCACGCTAACAAAGAAGCAATTAGCATACTTTACATCAGGTGTCCCCAAACTACAGCCCGCGGGCCGGATACGGCCCGCCAGCGTCCAATATACTATATATATACCGTATATATATATATATATATATATATATATATATATATATGCACTATGTATATATATATATATATGCACTATGTATATATATATATGTTTATGTGTGTGTATATGTGTATGTATATATATATATGTGTGTGTGTATGTATATATATATGTATGTGTGTATATATGTATATGTATATATATATGTATGTGTATATGTAAATATATATATATATATATGTATGTGTGTATATATGTATATATATATATATATATGTATATATATGT
>NC_084573.2:23527500-23622500 GCF_033978685.3 Nerophis lumbriciformis
TCAGTGTTTCTTAGTGTTTCGCCCATTGTTTGGCCACGAGCACCTACCCCTTTTAGGGCCACCAACAAATATCTGTTTCTCAGCATTGGTCCGTATGGCTGTAGCGGAACTCAGTTGTAATACGCTTCTCCTTAACTTGTGGCAGTAATGACAATATCAATCAAACAGAAGAAGTCTGGAGCTGAAGTCGTGGAGAATTTTCTTCAGTGCAAAAAATATGACTAAAGTGGTGACGTCATTTCATTTGCAGTTACATTTTATTGACAGTTTGTTTAAGAAACATACTGTTTATGTTATTATAAATTTAGCTAGCATTTATTTTAGCACAGCATAATTGTACTTAAATGTATTTTTCATCAGATTTTATTAATCCTTTTTTGCAGTATATTTGATTAGCAATTATTGTTGTAATCAGCCTGACAGAAACCTTGATATGAATCTTTGTGATTAACACATGCTTTCATATCATTTGACAAGGTGTATCCAGTTAAACTGTAAGTAGGTTAGACATAATTATTCAATACAAACAAAATCAAGAGTACGATTACTAATTCTGTGTTAATATTTGAGTGAGCCTGGGCCTCTCCGTAGTGGAAAAGTTAGGCCTTGAGGTCAAAAAGGTTAAGAACCCGTGGTTTACATGATGTCACCAACTAAGGAAATCCACAATTTTTATGTACAAACATAATTCGCTAAAATGGTAGAAAAAAATGTTAGCATGCTAATATTAGCATACTGATAGGTATGCTAACAAAGAAGCAATTAGCATACTTACAAGATGTCACCAAGTGAGGAAATCCGTCATTTTCATGTTCAAACATAAAAATTAGCTAAAGTTGTAGGATAAAATTTTGGCAGGCTAACATTAGCATGCTAACATGGGAACATTTAGTATACTTGTAAAATGGCGCCACATATCAAAATTAATGATGTTTTAGGTTTGAACATTTAAAACAAGCTAAAATATTTGTGTGAATTCCTCGGGAGGCTGGAACGTACCTAGCGATAATCGAGGGAACACTGTAGTAGCTGAGTCGCATGTTTTTCAATCAGTCTTGCCGACATTGTACACGCATGTACTTGTCAGTCCCCTGAAGGTGTGCACCCAATTTTGTGGTAAAATCGGTCCCAATACACCCTGAAATTACAGGAGGTGTTTTGTAAAATATATTTAGCTGTGTGAGTGATCAAATTCAAGTCAATGCTTATAAGGGCAAACTTTGCTTTGGCTTTTTTAGAAATCAGTAGTGAACAGATGTGAGTTAATTGCAAGATTGCAGCCATTGCCCAACATTTATCGACCCAAACAGTCGTTAAACAGCAGCCTTGAGGGGACTGATGAAACCAATGAAGTTATACAAGTAGCTCATAAATAGTTAATAGACCTCAAGTGTAAATATTTTTTTTATTTGATAGTATTTACTCTACATATATTAAATAGGCCATTACCCCTTTTTTTCTTCTTTCCCATTTGTGTGCATGTACAATTCATGGTTTAAGCCTCGACAAGAATCAAATGTTATTAAAAATACATGCAGTTTGATAGTGACAATATTTTACTTCCATGTGCAAATCACCTTGTTAATTCTCTACGAAACTGGCTTTTATTTTGTTATGACTTTTATTCACAAAATAAACACATAATGTGTTTATTCAGCTCATTGATCTCTGTACCCAATGACTGTGACACTGTTTAACAAGCATCTCCCTTACTGGGAGGTAAACAAAATCATTATTCTTACCACATAGCTCTGCACAAGTTCTGTTGTGTCTCAAACAACTGACACACAGCAGTAACTTTGCTGTTACCCATGTGTCATAAATCGTTTTTTTTTCTAAATTCCCTGCAGATCAACATCCTGTTGAACTTCACTGCAGGCGATGACTGCCCCTGTCCTGAGGAGCTCCAGGAAGAACTTAATGGCTTCCACGAAGAACTGCAACTGCACTGTGGTGAGTCCACCGAGACAGATGTTGTATTGGAGATGACCACAAAAATGAGGAGGGGAAATATTCCTATTTATTTGTGCGTAATGCTCATTATGTCAGGATGTGTGTCTGATGAGCCCCGGAAAACCTGTTGAGCGATTATCGTCACAAGTCGAATTCTCTGTGAAATTAAACAAAACATTTTTGAGGAGATTTTGTGACTTAGGGACACATTTAATTGGTCAGACAATGTGCATTTAGGGCAAAATTAGATTGGCAAAATAAGCGGTGAAGTCGTGTGGATTGAACAAAGTTACGAGGAAACGCTGAGTATTTTGCATGATCACAACTTTGCGAAATCCCAGAGGCAATGGCTGTTTCTGACATGTACATTATATATTACACGTTTAGTGTGGAACCTCGATTTACGAACTTCATGGGTTCTTGGACTGGGTTTGTAAACCGAAAAGTTTGTATAATGAAGCAAATCTTTTCCCTAAGAAACAATGCAAATATAAATAATTCCAGCCTCGACAAATGTCGATATTGTACTGAAGGTTAATACCGTGTTTTCTGGACCATAGGGCGCACCGGCTTATAAGACGCACTGCCGATTAGCGAGTCTATTCCGGTCTTGTTACATACAAAAGGCGCACCGGATTATAAGGCGCATTAAAGGGGTCATATTATGATTTTTTTTCTAAATTTAAAACGCTTCCTTGTGGTCTACATAACATGTAATGGTGGTTGTTTGGTCAAAATGTTGCATAGATGATGTTTTACAGATCATCTTCAAGTCGCTTTCTGACCGTCGCTTCAGGATGCGCCGCTTTGTGGGCGGTCTTATTTACGTGGCTCACCTTCGACAGCGTCTTATCTCCGTCATCTTTGTTGTAGCGTGCAAGGACGGGAGTGGAAGAAGTGTCAAAAGATGGAGCTAACTGTTTTAATGACATTCAGACTTTACTTAAATCAACAAAGGAGCAGCATCTCCTTATCAGTGGCTCACTAGTGCAATAACAACGCCGGAAATAAGTCCCGTGAAAAACCGTCCGACCGGAAATAAAGTTCCGTGGGTGAATTATGTAAACCCAATACACTGGTAGTTTGTAGAGTTTCCATAGCGACATATAAGTTAGAACTTTACGCTACTTTATATCAGAAATGGCAACAGCGGAGGACGAATGCCCCATAACAAGAAGATAGAGAAAAAGAAGAAGCTTATTGACTACGGTATCGGCACGCACTACAGTGGCGGATGTGCGCACATTTTCAGGACTTATGCAGATCTCAAATACACATCAGCAGGTACCAGAAGGTAAGAAAAGTTGGTTTTGCATAATATTGTGAACCAAAACGTCCGATATGTCTGCTAATGGGTGCAATTGTGCGGTCCTTATACACACACCATAGTTTATACTTGTATCTCTGACTACAGTAGTCTAAGTCATACTGAAACATTTTGACAGATTTTTAAGTGTCGTGTGTAATGTTCTTTTTTTTCAATGGAACATTTAAAGTATTGGTGTTGTTTACTGGCGTCATATTGCAGTCTACACGTATCTCTTATGTGTGACTACCATCTACTGGTCACACTTATCATTACACCATGTACCAAATAAAATTGCTTCGAGGTCGGTAAGCCCAGCCAGAATTATTCCGTACATTAGGCGCACCGGGTTATAAGGCGCACTGTCGATTTTTGAGAAAATGAAAGGATTTTAAGTGCGCCTTATAGTCCAAAAAATACGGTACACTTTGAACACAATATAAAGTGCTGTACAGTATTGTACTATATGTCAGTCAAACATAACAAGGTGATGAATTAACTTTGTCTTTATTGACAAGCTAAAACAACAAGCTGCTGTCCCTCTCTATGCACTGATCTGCCAACACGCACACACAGAAGTCCCTTTGGTGCCCTAACAAATGATCAGAAATCACAAACATCCTTAACTTTAACAACTATTTTTGCTACAATAATAAATCTTTTGAAAAGTAAAATCCACTTAAATTAACATTGGGAAAGGAGAAGCTGACGAGAAATGAGCAGACAGGGGGAGAACGGAGGCGGGGGCGTGTGTGCCTTGAAAGAGGCACCGTTAAACGAGAGTAACTCTTATACTTCGCTGTGAAAGAGGTCTGTTTTAGCATAGGGCTGGGCGATATGGACCAAAACTGATATTGCGATATTTTTAGTTTGAATACCAGTATACGGAAGTTTTTTTAAAACATGCAATTTTGTCATTTTGTTTATTACGTTAGGTTTATACCCTCACGCTTGTGTGTAGGATAGATGGAGCTTCTCACTGCAGTGAAAGCAGCTGGCTGTTGAATTAAAAAAATACTTGTTTGCACAACCTATGGGTAGAGCCACTTTTAAACCGAGTTGTAGTTAAATATTTGACACATCAAGCAAGCAGCAGAGAGGAACTATTGTTAGCTTTTGTGCTAAGTCCCTAATAGAAGTGAACAACATAAACAGATGAGATTAGTGATAAAGTCCCTACAAGGAGAGATGTCCTAAAGCAAATTGGTGTGTTTAAATAACGCTGTAATCACTCACCAATCGCCAAATGCAGGCGCAGTCCAAACCATTGCATAACTCTGTAGTAGAGAAGTGGGCTCTGCGCCGCCATATTTAAAAAATAAATAAAGGTTTGATACGCAGCATAGTGCAACATCAGAGAAGCCTCTGTAAACACGCAAGGGGCGAGGCTGAGCCAATGAGGATGCCCCGTGCTACGCCAGTGATCAAAGGGCCTTAACAAAGGCACATCAAAAAATTCCGGTACAACAGTATTGTCCCAAATATGTCGCTTTCTTAAATATACCGGTATTAACTATAGTACCGGTATATCGCCCAGCTCTACAGTACTTGCGCATCTTTTTCCAGAAAAGTACGGTGTCATCACAATTAAAAGTGACTGTGGTTCGAAGCCTGCTTCATCCATTCTTCCAAACTCCATTAATGTACTCTGTTGTCTTTTTGGGACTCATATAGTTAGCAAAATAGATCAAACTTGTTGAAAGATGGAAAAAATATAAAAAATTTACACGCGCTTAAGCGCTGAGTTGTTACTAGTAATGTCCTGTAATGCGCAGCAAGTGACGTGTAGGGATCTGCCTCCCCAAAAACAGTGACCTGCTTTTTGCCTGCAGACGGGACACACAAGCGTTCGTACACAGAGACATGGTTTGCAGACAGAGGCACTACGGGCTCTATTTAAAAGTTTGTAAATCGAAAAGTTTGCAAATAGATGGGTTTGTAAATTGATGTAGCCCTGTTTTTGTATTTATTTCCAACATGCTTACCCTTAAAATGACTGTTTGCAACCTTAAAGTACCCCTCTAATGCTGACAACGTTGGCACTTATTTCATTGTTCTGGACCTAAAAAATTATGTCTACATGTGAAATTCCCCAAATAATGGACATATAATGATTCTAGGCTTGTTTTCTAACAAATTTCATCACATTTTGGAACGCCCACTTTAGCTCCAAAATGTGGGCGGGCCACCATCATCTGATGTCACCTACAGAAGACTGGGGGCAATTTCATATTGTGTAGTATGGGTTTTTGGTAGCATCTTCATCCGAATCACATTATTTCTGCGCAGAATTAAAAGGAATGATTAAACATGTCTGCCAGATGCATTGTTGCAGGTTGTAGCAATACAACTAAAGAAGGGGTCAGCCTACATACATTTACAAATGATGGCAATATAAGGAAAGAATGGATCTCTCCAGTCAAATTGACTCAAATTGGCAAGGACCAAGCAAGAGGAGTGAAATTTGGCAAATCTGACCATTTGAATGATTCTGACTTCTTCGGAAAAAAGGGGTTTTGGTCCAAAAAATTTCAAAAGACTCAAACATAATCGGACGACTAAAAATCAGAAGCACACTAGAAGGGAGAAAGACTAATTCAGAACCTGCAGAAAAACAGGGAAAAAAGAGCAGATCTGGTTCTCAAAAACGAGATAAAAAGCAGGTGGGCCACTAAGATTCTATTTTGCGTCCTCTTCTACTGATTTTTTTCCTCATGATGTTTGAAGAAAAGCTGAACGAGCATGAGGAAATGCAAGCTATGGTCTCTATGGAAGAGGGGATGGCGGTTCTTTAATATTTATTTTTTTGCTCGTAATGTTAACCATATCAGTTTAGAAATTATCATGGACCGGTGCGACTAAAAAATGCATAAAAGTAATGAAAATAATAGTTTAACATGCCTTCATCCACACTGTCAATGCGGGGAAATAGGCTCCAGTACTTAAGACGATGCCACACAAAGAGGGGGCGACATATTGAGTCTGGCGATGGAAAAGGGGGCGTTCCAAGTACACTTAGTTATCTACCTATTATTTAAAAATGAATTGATATTCTGGGAAATGACTGCCAGATTAATTTTCTGGAACAAAAACTACATGAAGGTAACTTGTTAGTGAAATTTCAGTCATTGGGACGCTATGAGCCGACAAAAATGTTTTATTCAAAAACAATTTGTATATGTGAGAAGAAAAAAAATCAACTGCTAATGATAACATAACCTAGGCATTGGTGTCCTTGTATTGTACAGTAACTGTCACCAATTTGCAGTTCCTTTAATCTCAGTGTTGATTTGAATAGCTTGTGCTCCACTTACTGTACATGATGTAAATTTATACCACCTCACTGATACAACTCTCAGGAATCCCCGTGGAGGAGGATGAGGAGGAGCAGGACACCTCGATTAAAGGTCGTCTACTGGCCTTGCTGTATAAAATCAAGGGACCGCCTCAGAAGAGTGAGGAGGAACCCACAGAGAAAGAGCAGGTTGCCCCCTGTGAGTCACTCTTCATTTTTTTGTTCTTTGACAAAAACACGTGGGTAAGTGCTTTTCAAATAATGATGTATGGAGTCGAGGAAGGAAGGGTGCTGTTACTTTGACAGTTTCTGTATTAGTCGTGCCTTTGCTGAGAGCAATTTCAATGTTCTCCTTCGCATAAAAGAAGACTAATGGACATCCTTTGTAAGACACTGCTATAAATTTTAATGCCAGACTCTCACATCTACGCTGAATGATTGAACAGTGTCAAAATTTAGAACAAAGGTGTCATTCAGAATATCTCCATGACCCATATTATCTTCTTTTTTGTATCTTTTTCAGCTCCTTATTGAACTGATTGCGTTAATCAAGTTGCTCCTCTTGTACTGCCTCATAAATCAAAGCACAAAATGAATCACTGCAAATTCACCTTAGTGGCAGCTGGGGCTGGACAATTAATCAAATTTTAAGTTCGATTTTGATTATGGCTTCTCACGATTCTGAAAATATAATAATTGAAAAAAATAAAAAAAGAAGGTTAATAGGCCGTGCAACGTGCATGCAAATTCTGGAGCTGGTGACGGTGAAACAGATGTGGAGCGAATGAGTGAAAAAAGAGCATATCTGCAAGAAGTTTGGGATCGCAGCGCTAGTATGCCTCATGGATAATCACTAAACTTAACAAAAAAGTAAGTCATATGATTTAAGTCTACCATGAATTGATTAACGTGGACCCCGACTTAAACAAGCTGAAAAACTTATTCGGGTGTTACCATTTAGTGGTCAATTGTACGGAATATGTACTTCACTGTGCAATCTACTAATAAAAGTTTCAATCAATCAATCAAATTTCGCTTTCACATAACCGCAGACGGAGTCACATAATTGTCCAATAAAACTTAATCCGCTGATAAACACAAAATAATACCAGGGAAATTGACATAAATGTGAGTGAAATGTTGTCATTGTGAGAAGAAACATTTGTTTTGGGAAAACAATGTGTCCGGTAGCACTCATTTATCCCTGACACACTCAACTGCCCCGTACTGAACTAAACAATAAATGTCGAGACGGCCACTTGAAAGAGTGACTAAACTACAAAGCTAAAGCTAACAAGAACAATCCATACACCCACAACACATCTTATGTGTTTGTGTTGTTGTGAACGACATCATCAATGTAAGATCAATGTGCAAACTTGAGAGGCGCTCTCTTTTTTTGTGCAACAGCCTCAAGTCAGTCGCCTCTTCACGCTTGAAGCTGAGAACAGCACAGCACACTTCCCCCTTCACAATAATAGCGCTGTGTGCCATATTGCGGTCTGACTGCGCTAAGAAAATAAAGATTTCAAAAAAAGTACCTTACACAAGCATAATGTACCTAAAGCACTTACTGATACATTTACACAATTATTATGCTTTGACCAAAATTGTTTATTATTTTCAAATTATCTTTAGACAAAATTGTCTAAAGATAAATTGCACCAATAAATGTGAGGATTTTTGTATTTAATGTACAAACATTTTATAAAATGTTGTTCTTCACAAAAAGCACACAATCTATGGTGGTAAAATAAGTGTAAAAGGTAAAAAACGGAATTAAAAACAAATCTTGTATTGTTTTTTTTTTATTGCTGTTATTTAAATGTATTCTTATTGCTATTTTTATTATTTTACTTGTTGTGGTTTATTCGGTACTAATTTTTTTCAAGGTTTTTTTTTTTAAACTATTTAAAGTGGAGTTTTGGTGATGCAATAAATACTCATATTCTCAAATTAATGAATAATCCTGAAATTAATCGTGATTACAATATGAATCAAAATAATTGTGATTATTATTTTTGCCATAATCGTCCAGCCTTATAGTGGCAGCTATTCATATGATTGACTTATCTTTGTCTCCTGTGAATTGAATATCTTGAAATCGAAATTTGGTTCCTCCCCAAGAAGTAAAATAAGATAAGAGTCAATTCCTTGACCCTGTGATAAATGAAATGTGCGTTAACATAATTGGGGCTGCACAAAAAAATTTATTGACATGCAAATCAAGATTCTTATTCATCGCGATTCTAAATCTATTTTTTTAACTAAAAAATCAATTTTTAACAAGGTCGTTTTTAGGCCATCTCTTTGCAACCAAAGGAGCTTTTTAAACCTATAACCTGTTTTGAAAACGCTTCAATATAATTATTATACCAAATAATACATTGCGAGAATCGGTTTGAATTGAGAATTGTGTTGAATCGAATCATCACCCCGTGAATCGGAATCGGATCAAATTGTCAGGTGCCCAAAGATTCACACCCCTTACATTAATATTCAGCAAATAATGTTCTCCTTTACCTCCCCAGCTAACCTAAAGGAGCTCATCTCCCAGACCATAAGCAGCTGGGCCCAGGAGACGCACATCCAGGATCCCGAGCTGGTCAGGGTGATGTTTAGCCTGCTCAGGAGGCAGTACGACGGCATTGGGGAGCTGCTTCGGGCCATGAAGAAGTCTTACACCATCAGTGCTGCATCCGTGCAGGATGCCATAAACCTACTGGCCTCACTGGGTCAGATCAGGTCTCTGCTGTCCGTGCGCATGGGCAAGGAAGAGGAAAAGCTCATGAGTGATGGACTGGGGTATGATGATGAGTTTTGAGACATGATGCACAATATTAAGCGTGTTCAGCTGGTGGCCCATTAGTGACAGAATCAAACCAGTTGAGTTTTCAGTTCTAAACTTGGAAGTGACAAACATTTTTCCAGCAGATTCCTAAAAAACAGCTAATTCCTAATGTATTGAGGCTCTTTGACTAGCATTTCTGCAGAAGTACCATTAAAACAGCAGAGCAGTACTGTCAGACGATCTTTGACGTGCATTAGGGGAACCTAAAATGATTTTAATCTACATTTAAAATATTTCCTTGTGGTCTAGATAATATGTATTTGATATGCTTAGATGTAAATGTTTCTCCACAGTCACATCTTTAAACCCCTTTCTGAGTATGCCTGCAGAACGGTTCATTTTGAGGGGCCCTTCATGCCCCTCCCCTGTACACTGTTAAAGTATATATCTTGAAGACAAACATTATCGCTATTTTATTTCAGACTCGGTCGAAAATGTGTTTGACACATACATTAAGTTAAGTTAAAGTAGCAATGATTGTCACACACACACACTAGGTGTGGTGAAATTTGTCCTCTGCATTTGACCCATCCCCTTGTTCACCCCCTGGGAGGTGAGGGGAGCAGTGGGCAGCAGCGGTGCCGCACCCGGGAATAATTTTTTGGTGATTTAACCCCCAATTCCAACCCTTGATGCTGAGTGCCAAGCAGGGAGGTAATGGGTGCCATTTTTATAGTCTTTGGTATGACATACGTCTTCTTTCACTCTGTCTCGTATCTTGCACCTCTTCTCATCATGGAAACTAGGGAGTATGCTGTGTGTGCTTGTGTGTGTGCAAAGATACACGGTGGATTATTTGTATTTGTTTGGCCGTGAACAGAACAGAGAGTTCCCAACATGAAGATAAGACCTATCTGAACACTACATTCCGACAAGGTGGAAAATATTCCTCCAAAAATTGCTAACATAAAAAGGAGATGATACAAACTTTACACACATACAGTGTATTGGTTAGCATACCAAAACAGTAAAATTCTCAAATTTTGAAATATTTTGGAACTCTTTTATTGTGCAAATTATAAAATGACTATGATTTACACAATCAGAGGCGTTTGAAGCATCAATAAAACATCAAAATTGTATGAATATGCTTGTTGTACTAATCCAAAAAATGTTTTAAAACAAAAATGCACATGTTTGTGCCAAGTTTAGATTTAAGGCCAAACTGATACTTTCTCCAGTCTGATTAATATCGCCTTTTCCATCACCTTAGATAGAATACTGAATATCTGCCTATTGTTATCCTTGCTACAGTATTTATCTTGCTGGCTTGTCTTGTACAATGGGCACAAAAGTAACAGACAATATAGAATTAGCTACAATACAGTGAGTTAAAAACCCAGTAACGTTGTATACAAATTTTAAATGCTCAGCAGATATCTCATCTGCACCACTGGCCTTATGATTACTTCGCTTCATTATAATGTATTTTATTCCTTTGCCAAAACGGTCACATCATAATGGCTGTCCACGTTGTCCACCACAAAAGAGTTGCTTTTACCATGATTTGACGATGATGAGTTGGTTCTGATTTGACGCATTGGCTTTATTGAACAAGAGTATCCAATGTTGTAACATTTTAAGTCAGAAAAGAAGATAAGGTCCTTATCTTAGTATAAAATGTGATCCTAGGAACCATTTATTTGCACTGTCCTGCTTGGTTTATGTTATGAATTGACCTTCACAAATAATATGTTTTGTGTCTTTTAGGGACATTATGAACAATAAGGTTTTCTACCAGCATCCGAACCTCATGAGAGTGTTGGGCATGCACGAGACTGTAATGCAGGTCATGGTCAACGTCCTCGGTGGAGACAAGTCACAGGTTGGTTTACATTTAACTAACATAAATGTGGTAGTTTAGCCTCTTATTATAACTTTGTTTGTTGGGACTTGTATTAAATAGTAAATAAAAAGTAAATATTACATATATGTTATATTTTATATTGCTACTATGGTCCATTTCTACTTAGTACCTGCATTATCCTTTCCATCCTTACCCTTTCCATCCTTTAAAACTGAACTACTGTGTGTAACAATTTTCCTTGTGGATCAATAAAGTTTGTCTGAGTTTAAGTGTTTGTCTATACGTGTCACTGGAAGGACACAACAATCAAGGTTGTATGTGGAGTTCAATTACTTGGGGAAAAAATAACTGAAACTGAAAAATAAAATTTAGATGTTGAACTTTGAAAAATAAAAATAAGTGCATAAATGTTTTCAGGTTTAATATAATTGTGATTCACTGTGGTAATTATTTTGAATACAATCTTTTTCTTGATGGCAAGCATCCCATTTGGGGCCAAAAGTCTGAATCTAAAAAAAAAAAAATGTTTTTTGAATCTGACAAAGATCTGAAACTTAAAAAAAAAAAAAAAAAAAAAAAAAAATTGAATCTGAAAACAAAAGCTTAAATATCAAAAATATGTGAACATAAAAACTGAAAATAAAGTATTTATTCAACATAAGTACCAGAGTGAATTATGTTCAACCTGAAAAAAATGGTGTGGACATTTTGAATACACTGTATTTTTCAAAAGTCACATCAAAACTGGATTTTTTTCATTTTTAAAGTTTATTTTTTCAACTACAAACGTTTTGGCCCTAATTTTGCTCCATAGGTGTAACCCTCTCTAGTTGTCTTCACTTTAAAACCAAAGTTTTTACATTTGCTCTTCGTCTGCAGGAAATTGCCTTCCCCAAGATGGTTGCCAGCTGTTGTCGCTTTCTGTGCTATTTTTGTCGCATCAGTCGTCAGAACCAGAAAGCCATGTTTGACCACCTGAGCTACCTGCTGGAGAACAGCAGCGTTGGTCTCGGTATGTATTGATGAACGGATTGACCTTAAAGAAAAGAACCAGTGAGTGAATTTCTAGAAAAAATGCTAAGGGTTAACTTGATAAGTCAGAGGACTCTGCTGCTTCTTACTTGGTAGACCGGCAATATTTTCTCAGATTTTTATTTGCATAAAAATGATTAAATATATGGTTTGCAGCCTCTGAAGCAATGCGGGGCTCCACTCCGCTGGATGTTGCCGCATCATCAGT
Source organism: Nerophis lumbriciformis (assembly GCF_033978685.3). NCBI lineage: Eukaryota > Metazoa > Chordata > Actinopteri > Syngnathiformes > Syngnathidae > Nerophis > Nerophis lumbriciformis. The sequence goes on from NC_084573.2 coordinate 23,539,953, forward strand.
GATGGACAACAACGGCCTCGCTCTGGCCTTGGAGGAGCCGGATCTGGAAAAGGTTGGTTTCCCCCGCACTAAAAACTAAACACCTGAACAGATTGGAAAAAATACACTCACTGCCAACACAACAAATATATAGTAGGACCTTGATTTGCGAACCCCTCTATTCGCAAACTTTTCGGTTTACGGACTTTCAGATCGCGCCAAATGTGCCTATGTGTACGAATGCTTTATTCATTAATTTTGTAATTAAGGAAGCCAGTTTCGTACCACAGCAAGTTTTTAATTGTGATCAGAAATTACTTTCCTGGAAAAAAATGTCGAAGCGGAGTTATTTCACAGCAGAAGAGGGTAACCTTTCCAAGATGGTGCGCATACACACACACACGCACACACACACACACACACACACCCCCGCCACCTTCCTTCTCTCCCTCTGTCTGCTCCTTTCTCTCTTCTGCCGCTCCTTTCCAATCTTAATGTATTGTAAGTGGATTTTATTGTTGCAATATGGTTGTTAAAATTAAGGCTTTTTGTGATTCCTGATCGTTGGGAGGGCACTAAAGAGACGCGTGTGTGTGTGTGCGCGTATTGGCAGAGCAGCGGATACAGGACAGTTTTGCTTGTTGTTGTTGTTTTAGCTTGTTGATAGACAGTTAATCAATCTCCTTATGTTTGTTTGATATACAGTATTGTATAGCACTATATATTGTTTTCAAAGTGCACAAACCTTAACTAAAACACTGAGTGGTACACAAGTGTCCTGTTGGACAAAAAACATGTACTGTATAATAAGAAATTATATCCGTTTTTACAAGTGATGTTCTCCCATTTTCCTTATGTAGAGAGTCTGCTGGGAAACATTGTGGTGGTTCATAAAGTAAACAAAAAAGGAACTAAAATAAATAGAAAAATATATAAATTGTATTTCATAAAGAAATCTCTGAAGGTTGCCCCATACAACACATGGAAAATGGGAGGACTTTTTCGACTGCCCGTTGCCGTGGGATGCAATGTTCAAATTAATCTACACACCCACGGGAAAAATGTTAAAACTATGGAATAGATGATTGCCGATTTTGTTGTCAGGAGTCTGAATCCACCCTGCATTTGTTTTGGTATTGTCATATTGTGTCTTTGTTTTGAGTGGAAGTTGAAAAAATGTGTTGAAGGATTGGTTTGTTTATGAAGCTTGATGTGGTTTCTGTTATTTTAGGAGAGTTCATTGATAGTCATGATTTATTTAATTTAATTATAGTACTTGGTAAAAGGTTTATTTTTAAGGCCAAAACAGATATTCACTTAGTATTACTTTCTTTAAAACATTTATTCAGTATTTTTTAACTTTAGAAAGTTATATGGTTGAAACCGATAATGACGCCAAAAAACATAAAAAAAGATGGGAAGTCCTCAAATACTTATTTTGAAAATGTAATTTTGTTTATAGATTATATGCAATCTGTTGTTGTGTTCCCTAATTTGAATGTACATAAATGAAAGTGTGTGTTGCTGAGCCCGACTTGGACATAATCTGGACTGTACATAAATGCTTATTTTGAAAATGTAAATTTGTTCATAGATTATATGCAATCTGCTGTTGTGTTCCCTAATTTTGAGTATACATAAATGAAGGTGTGTGTTGCTGAGCCCGACCTGGACATAATCTGGACTGGACCTGGTTTTAAGAACTCTTTAAACAATCTAATTTCATTGACAACCTGGTCTGATGAAGATAATGTCTTTTAGTTTTTATATAAAATAAATAAATAAATAAAAAACATTTTCTTGAACAAAAAATAAAATAAAATAAAAACAGTTACATAAAAACTAGTAATTAATGAAAATGAGTAAAATTAACTGTTAAAGGTTAGTACTATTAGTGTGTGCTTCACGGACTGTATCCCTTGTAGACTGTATCAATATACTGTATATTGTAGGAACCAGAATATTAATAACAGAAGGAAACAACCCTTTTGTGTGAATGAGTGGGGAGGGAGGGTTTTTGGGTTGGTGCACTAATTGTAAGTGTATCTTGTGTTTTTATGTCGATTTAATAATAATAATAAATAAAAAAAACTATATGAACTTTTTGTTCCATGCACCTTGTTCAAGAACCAATTAAGTTTGTAAATCGAGGCTCCACTGTATATTTATACAGTTCCTTATGAGACCTGGCAGTGAGGTATGTTATAAGTAGATTTACAATATTTAAAATAATATTTAATAAGTTTGAAAACTTATAAAATCTCCCTTATGGCTGACTGTCTGACATGACAAATTATGCAACTTCCCAGTAATTTTAAATGTCAGATTAAAATGAGTTATAAAAGCAAGCTGATCAAGAAGATGGATTGTTTGTAAACAATCAGAGGCCTTGTACCACCCATGCTTAGCCACAGAAAAATGAAGTATGACTTTGTATAACAAGACAGCAGTGCTTACTCAGCAAATCATTTAGGCCACAGAGTACAGTATTAAAGTGTGTTTGTGTGCGAAGGTGGTGACATACCTCGCAGGATGTGGTCTTCAGAGCTGTGCCATGCTGGTAGCTAAAGGTTACCCAGACCTGGGCTGGAACCCCATAGAGGGAGAGCGCTACCTGTCCTTCCTGAGGTTCGCAGTCTTCTGCAATGGTAAGCAGATGTTAATGTTTAGCTTTTATTTTCCCCAGTGGAAGTAAACGGCAATACTAGTCAACAGATAGAAGTGTGTCGCAGGCTATACAATATACCTGGACAAAAAGTGCACTGTACATTTCTGGTGCTTGCATAATGACTATAATAATATGAATTTGTATAAGGTTGTCCCACATTCTTGTTTGGCTGGAAGTTCTCTTAAAAGGTTAAATACAATCTGTTGTAAGACCACAAAGCCCTGCATTTGGAAACATTTACTGTGGAATCTTAAAGGTAGAACACAAGCCTTTGAAGACATTCTGCAGTCAAATGCCGTAAAGACTGTGTTTTAAGTGAAATAGTAATATTCTTAACTGTAATGTCAATCATAAGAATCATTTATTCACCGTTGATATCAAGATTCTGAAACATTGTCATTTTAGCTATATTGTGGTGACCAGAACATAGATATCCGCTTTTGATGTCCTAATACATAGCTATTCAACTAGCGGCCCCGGGGGCCAAATCTGGCCTGGGAATGACACCCTACCTCTATGCCTCCAGTTTCAGATCAAAACTTGTGAGACAATCTTTTGGACCACTTCCTGGTATTGACATTTTAACCTTGCTCGCAAACATAGAACACTGGGGTCCAAACTTGTGATTTACATAACTCTGGCGTTCTTCAAGGCACCCCTTTAAGTCTTCTCTTTTTAAGCAGTTACAAAATGTTTTTGTAATGTGATTTATTTAACTAAGGTGTTCCTATAGTGTGTTTACTTTAGATTCAATCAGTACTAATCTGTTCAACTTCTTTAGTTATACTAGTGCTGTTCCTCAAGGTTCTATTTTAGGTCCTCTCTTATTCATCTTTTGTTCTATTCAACTGGTTGCTCGCAAGTTTAGTTAAAAAAAAAATTGAGATTCTCATATTGTCAGAAGGTCCCTAAATCCAGCGGAGCGCTCCTGTGACAAAATAAAAATACCTAAATCAAATGTCTACTGTGTTGTTCGGAATATACAAAAAAGTTGCGACCACTGTTTGTACATTGATCTTACATCAATGATGTCTTTCACAACAACACAAGCAGATGACACATGTTGTCGGTGTATGGATTGTTCTTGCGAGCTTTAGCTTTGTAGTGTAGTCGCTGTTGCAAGTGACCGTCTCGTCATTGTTTAATTAAGGACGGGCGGTTGAGTGTGTCGGGGATAAATGAGCGCTCCCGGACACATTATTTCCCAAAATAAATGTTTCTTCTCGCAATAACAACATTTCACTCACATTTATGTCAATTTCCCTGATATTTTGCGTTAAACAGCAGATTCCATTTTATTGGCCAATTATGTGACTCTGTCCACGGTTACGTAAACGTGGAACTCATATGCCTGACTTATTTTGTTGAGGTCAGTGATTATTGATTATGCATACTAGCACTGTGTCAAATTAAAACATAGCAACCATTGTGAGATCCCAAACCTCTCATAGACATTCGCTCCAGATCTGTTTCACCCTCACAAGCTCCGGAATTTGCATGCACGTTGCACGGCCTCTTTTTTTTTGTTTGTTTGTCGGTTATTTCATAATCGTGAGAAGATATAATCGTAATCAAAATTATGTTGATTGTCCAGCCCCTCCATCTTATTCTCATGCGAGATCCACCCAGGAATGGGGCCATATGAATCTCTTCTCTACTGTACAGTGTACGCAAAAAAAATTGTAATCAAATGCTTAGGCAATTGTATAACAATATCATTAGAAAAATCCTACTATATGTATATTCATATATTATTCACTATTACACTATTTTCCTGAGGGAACTCTCCTGAAGGAATCAATAAAGTACTATCTATCTATCGGCCCTCTGAAGGCAGCCATAACTGTGACGTGGCCCTCAATGAAAACGAGTTTGACACCCCTTAGAACGAAAACAGGGATTGTGTGCCTAGTCTGAGTTCATGCCATTGTTGTCTTTGCATACCAGGTGAGAGTGTGGAGGAGAACGCCAATGTGGTGGTGAAGCTGCTCATCCGACGTCCGGAGTGCTTCGGTCCCGCCCTGAGGGGCGAGGGGGGCCAGGGTCTGCTGGCGGCCATGAAGGAGGCCATCAGGATCTCTGAGGATCCCGCTCTAGACCTGCCCAAAACCTCACCCGCTGTTACAACTGGGTTGGAAACAATTTCCTTTTTGATTCATCTCTTTTCTCTCGTAGCAATATTATTTATGTTTCGATCATTATGCCAGTTTTTTTCTTTCTGCACCAACATTATACTTATTTGGATGATGCAATAGCAGAACATGCTGACATCATTGATGACGGCGGTCATGAGAGATGCAAACACATTAAGGCACAGGTGTCAAACTCAAGGCCCAGGGGCCACATCTGGTCCGCCTGATCATTTTACTTGGCTTGGGAATAACATGCATCAATACATTACCTTATCTTTTCTTATTAAATATATTTGTTCTTTCCGTTTTGATAGAAAAAAAATATGTACTGCATGAAAATTGCACATCTTTTAAACTTTAATACTATCCAATATTGCAGCAAATATAATATCATACATTCCAATTTGTTTTGTTAAAATAAAATTAAATACCTAAATATATGTTTGACTTATGATTTTAAAGAAAGTTATACATCAAATTGTACACTGTAAAAATTATAATAGATTTTACGGTAAAATTTACGGTGGTTTTTACAGCATAATACTGTAAATTTGGAAAAAAAAACTCTACCACTGTTTTTTATGGTAGAACTATGTTGTCTGAGCTGCCAGTTTTTTACCATAAAAAGCAAAAAACGGTACCACATTTTTTTACGGTAAAAATGGCAGCTTAAAACAAAATGGTACTGTTTTTCCATATACGGTAATATGTAACATTTACAGAAAAATTCTGGCAAATAAGCTGCCAGGTTTTTTTTTCTGTAAAAACACTGTTTTATCATTTACCATAATGTTGTAAAAAAAAAAAAACACTGTATTTTACAGTAAAATGTTGTTGAACGAGATGCCCGTTTTTTTTTACTGTAAACTCTACAGATTTTTTTTGTGTATTTAAAAAATATTTATATAGTAATCAAATGCATAGGCAAATTCATATAGTATTCGCTGTTACAATCGGCCCTTTGAGGGTAGCCATAACTGCAACTTGGTCCCTCACTGAAAATGAGTTTGACACCCCTTTCCAATCATTGAAGTCCCCACAATGACTTTGTCCTATTGATAAAGGAGGGTTCACTGGGTTTGTTGGAATCAGAATTGCAATGTTTTGCCCTTGCTAATAATTAATCAATTGTTTGTGTCAGTCTACTCTCATCCTTCATCAAGAGTGTATGAGCATGCAAATATTTTTATCCCTTGAGTTTTGGATGCAAGATATGCTGCCTAGGTGCAGATTTTTTTTACTGGGGATAATATTTTAAGGTTGCATTGATACTCTAAACTAGCATAGGTCTCAAACTCTAAACCCGGGGTCCAGATCTGGTCCACAGCATCATTTTATATGGCCTGTGATAGCTTGGAAATAATATGAGTCAATTAAGTACCTTATCTTCGCTTACCAGAAGATATATATGTACTGCATGAAACTGCATCTTTTTGCAACTTCAATATTATCCCATATTGCAAGTAATATTGTATCGTCATACTTTCTAAAAGAAATTGGGGGAGGGAATATAAAAACAAATACTGTAAAGATCTGCTTGACCTAAGATCTTAAAGCTATCCATCAAATTGTGCACTGTAAAAATAGCGGTGTAAAAAAAAAAAAGATTTTCGAATGAATTGCGGTTCTTATTTGTCCCGATTCTTAACAGATTAAAAAAAAAAAAAAAGTTAAATCAATTTAAATGTTTTATTTTATTTTTCTTTCTTTCTCTTTCCTGTGAAGCTACTTACACAAATCATATTGTTGATGTATATGCGCATATCTTGTTGCTTTATTTGTATTGACTTCATTAAATGTTTGGGTAGAATTTTTGAAAAAAAAAAAAAGTTTTAATTTAATTTTTTTTTCTTTTCTTTTAATTTGTCAGCACTGTTTATCTATTTTATGGAGGCATGTAGTTAGTCATAAAACTGTCACACAATGTTTTTAAAAAAGTATTTATTTTGAATCGAGAACCATTTTGAATCGAGAATCGATTCTGAATCGAATCGTTATCCCAAAGAATCCAATCAAATCAAATTGTGTGGTGCCCAAAGATCCACAGCCTTATGTAAAAATGACAGTAGGTTTTACTGTGAAATTTACGGTGATTTTACAGCATATTAGTGTTCATTGAAAAAAATCTACCGCTGTTTTTTTACGGTAAAATTCTGCCTGACCTGTTTTTGCTGTTTTTATGGTTTATTACTGTAATTGGAAATAGGTTAGCACTGTTAATCCCCCCCCCCCCACCCCCCCCTTGGAAGAATAAAATATGTGCCCCCACCCCCTCCTCTCCCCCCCCCCCCACACACACACACCTTATCAACATTAAAAAAAAAAACACTAGTCTTTCCCACGGTAGTCACAGTGAAGCCAAGAGCTACATGCGCTTTGTCTTATTCTAGTACGGCAAAAAAAAATCCCTCCTGGCATTGCACTGCGTCCCCCCAAGGGGGGCTCGTCCCACCATTTGACAAGGACTGATTTTTAGTAAGATGTTGTAAAACCCACCGTAGATTTCACAGTAAAATTCTGGCGACTAAGCTGCAATTTCTTTTCCTGTAAAAAGACAATGTACTCTACTGTTTTTCCATTTATTGTAAACAAACCGGTGACTGAGTTGCCAGTTGTTGTTTTTTTACTGTAAAATCTATAGATTATTTGTTTTAATAATTAAATATTTTATATTTTATTCACCATTTTAAAAATATATAATCAAATTTAGAGGCAAATTCATGACTGTCTCAAGCGACCCTCTGAGGGAAGCCATAACTGCAATGTTACACGTGTGCTCTATCTAGAGCTACACTCACCTCATTTGGTGCACAATGTTTTTTGTGGTTGTAGAACTGCACTATTTAGCTAAATGGTAATGGCAGAATATCAGAAAGCACATCAATTCAAATTATATTGCCAGTTTGTGTTTCCCTGATTACCAACTTGTGATGATTATGTCTGTGCACTTCAGGTCTGGTGATGAAGAGGAGGAAATCATCCACATGGGCAACTCCATCATGTCCTTCTACTCCGCACTCATCGACCTACTGGGTCGCTGTGCTCCAGAGATGCATGTGAGGCCTTTTTGATGACAGTCCGAGCAGAATACTCGCATTGTTTCCTCACCTGAACGCTTTTCTGTCTCTGGCAGCTCATCAATGCTGGTAAAGGTGAGGCGCTGCGCATACGAGCCATTCTACGCTCTCTGGTTCCCACCACCGACCTAGTTGGCGTCATCAGCATCCCGCTCAAAAAACCTGTGGTGGATAAAGGTGCGTAGTAGGGCTGGGATTCTTTGGGCACCCCACAATTCGATTCGATTCTTGGGGGTAACGCTTCGATGTAGAATCGATTTTTGATTCAAAACGATGCTCGATTCATAATCAATACTTTTTTAATAACATTGGGTGCCAGTTCTGTGATTAACTACATTCCTCCATAAAATAGACACAGCTTTGATAAAATTGTATATTACTTACTTATCTGTACAGCAAACGATGTGATTTGCCTCGCTGAAAAAGACGTGTATATATATATACAGGTTTTATAAAAGCCAGTAAATTAGAATATTTTGAAAAACTTGATTTATTTCAGTAATTGCATTCAAAAGGTGTAACTTGTACATTATATTTATTCATTGCACACAGACTGATGCATTCAAATGTTTATTTCATTTAATTTTGATGATTTGAAGTGGCAACAAATGAAAATCCAAAATTCCGTGTGTCACAAAATTAGAATATTACTTAAGGCTAATACAAAAAAGGGATTTTTAGAAATGTTGGCCAACTGAAAAGTATGAAAATGAAAAATATGAGCATGTACAATACTCAATACTTGGTTGGAGCTCCTTTTGCCTCAATTACTGCGTTAATGCGGCGTGGCATGGAGTCGATGAGTTTCTGGCACTGCTCAGGTGTTATGAGAGCCCAGGTTGCTCTGATAGTGGCCTTCAACTCTTCTGCGTTTTTGGGTCTGGCATTCTGCATCTTCCTTTTCACAATACCCCACAGATTTTCTATGGGGCTAAGGTCAGGGGAGTTGGCGGGCCAATTTAGAACAGAAATACCATGGTCCGTAAACCAGGCACGGGTAGATTTTGCGCTGTGTGCAGGCGCCAAGTCCTGTTGGAACTTGAAATCTCCATCTCCATAGAGCAGGTCAGCAGTAGGAAGCATGAATGTTGGCCCAAATTTGGCAAAAAATATTAAGTTTAATATGAATGATGAGAAAAAGTTAAGGCGTGTATCTGACATTAAAAATTCAATGTTTCTTGGCGGAGTTTGTGAAAGTGATGTGTTAGAAGTGGTAAGAAAGTTTAAAAACAAAAAATCTGTCGATGGTAACAACGTGGATATGTCACTTGTTAAAGAAGTGATGGATTGTGTCCTGAAGCCGTTTACTTATATATGTAATACATCTTTATCAACTGGAACTTTTCCTGACAAAATGAAAATTGCTAAAGTTATTCCGATTTATAAAAATGGTGATAAACATATGGTTTCAAATTATAGACCTGTGTCTCTACTACCTCAATTTGCAAAAATTCTTGAGAAATTATTTGTAAATAGACTTGATAAGTTCATTGACAAACATGAGCTACTGAATGACCATCAGTATGGGTTCAGGAGTAATCGATCTACATCCCTAGCAGTGATGGACTTTGTAGAAAACGTAGCTACAGCAATAGAAAAAAAGCAACACACCGTTGGAGTATTTATTGATTTATGTAAAGCTTTTGACACAATCGATCATTCCTTACTTCTGCAAAAATTGGAAAACTATGGCATAAGAGGTGTTTCACAAGAGTGGTTAAGTAGTTATTTAAGTAATAGATCTCAATATGTGGAAATCAATAAGACTAAATCACAGCCAAGAAGAGTAACTTGTGGGGTTCCACAAGGCTCGGTATTGGGACCTAAGTTATTTATACTATATTTAAATGATATTTGTTCAGTATCTAATAAATTGAAATGTATTATGTTTGCAGATGATACGAATGTATATTGTTCAGGAGAAGACTTGAAGGAAGTGTTGAGGATAATAGAGGTTGAGTTGATTCAGCTAAAAAAATGGTTTGATATCAATAAGTTATCATTAAATGATAAGAAAACTAAATTTATGGTGTTTAGTGGTGCAAGAACAAATCGTGAAGTAAAACTAAAATTAAATCAAGTGGAAATTGATAGAGTATATGAAACTAAATTCTTGGGAATGATAATTGATCATAAATTATGTTGGAAACCGCATATTGAATATATAAAGGGAAAAATATCCAAATCCATTGCCATTCTTTATAAAGTAAAACACATGCTGAATAAGAAATGTTTGCATATGTTATATTATTCTTTTATTTTTCCATATTTAACATATTGTGTTGAAGTTTGGGGAAATGTTTATAGAACAAACATAGACCCAATAATTAAACTTCAAAAAAGGGTAATAAGAATAATACACAAAGCGTGCTACTATGAACATACCAATCCATTATTTATAAGTTCTAATGTGTTAAAATTTTCAGATATTGTGTTTTTAAAAACAATGGAAATTATGTTTCGAGTAAAGAACAACAGCCTTCCAGCTTGTATTCTTAGGTTATTTCAATTAAGAGGAGAAACCCATAATTTACGGGGGGTATTTATTTTTGAAATAGGTAAAGCAAGAACGAATATTAAATACAAATGTATTTCAGTTTTAGGAGTTAAATGGTGGAATAAGCTCAGTGATGAGTTGAAGACATGTACTTCTTTGTTAAGGTTTAAGAAAACATTGAAAGGTGAGATAATTGAAAATTATAAAATATAGTAACAATTACTTTCATCCCATTGATTTTTTTTTTTTTTTTAACATTGATGTTCCAGGTAATCTTATTTTCAGTGAAGGTATAGGATAGGCAAATATAAGCTTTGGCTTCAGCCTATTCCTTTTTCGGTCATGCTTTTTCTTTTCTTTTCTTTTCCTTTTGTGTGTAAATGTGTATGATTGTTATACTGTATATGTATAGTCTGTACTTTTAAACTGGTCACACAAAATGGTTAATGGTTGATGGTTGATTATATGACCGAAATAAACTTATTTCATTCATTCATTCATATATATATATGTGTATATATATATATATATATATATATATATATATGTATATATATATATATATATATATGTGTGTGTGTGTGTGTGTGTGTGTGTGTGTGTGTGTGTGTGTGTGTGTGTGTGTGTGTATTTTCCTGGCCACAACCGCCAGGAAAATTGTTCAAGATGCAAACAAAAATCCACAAATAACTTCAGCTGAAACACAGGACTCTCTGAAAAATTGTGGTGTGGCTGTTTCAAGATGCACAATAAGGAGGCACTTAAAGAAAAATGGGCTGCATGGTCGAATTGCCAGAAGAAAGCCATTTCTGCGCAAATGTCTCAAAGTATCCCGCTTACATTACGCCAAACAGCACAGCGACAAGCCTCAAAACTTCTGGAACAAAGTAATTTGGAGTGATGAGACCAAAATTGAACTTTTTGGCCACTCGACCATGCAACACATTTTTCTTCAAGTGCCTCCTTATTGTGCATCTTGAAACAGCCACACCACAATTTTTCAGAGAGTCCTGTATTTCAGCTGAAGTTATTTGTGGATTTTGCTTTGCATCTCGAACAATTTTCCTGGCAGTTGTGGCTGAAATATTTGCTGGTCTACCTGAATCCCTCATTTTCTACTTCTTAATCAGTGTTTGAACACTGTTGATTGGCATTCTCAATTCCTTGGATATCTTTTTATACCCCTTTCCTGTTTTATGCAGTTCAATTACCTTTTCTCGCAGATCCTTTGACAATTATTTTGCCTTCCCCATGACTCAGAATCCAGAAACATCTGTGCAGCACTGGATGAAAGATGCAAAGGTCTGTTAGAAGCCCAGAAACTCACTGACCTTTTATACACACACATTAATTACAAACAAACAGGTCACAGGTGAGGATTGGAACCTTGATTAACCATTCAAACCTGTTTGTGTCAACTTTTGTGCATGTTATCATATCAAAGTCACTGGGGTATGTAAACTTTTGATCAGGGTCATTTGGGTACTTTCTTTTGTTATTTTGATTTAAAAAGAGTAAACACAGTTGTTTGCCAATAAATAGCTTCACACAACCATTAAGCATGAGTGGAAGAAAGGTTTTTGTGTTATCTTTCATATTCTCTGAAGAATGGCCAAGAAATCATACATTTTTCCAGGGTATGTAAACTTATGAGCACAACTGTATCTTGACACTTACAGATAAATAAATGTTAACGTTAGGGAGGGTGTGAAAAAACTCTGTCCCCTAGAAAAATGTAGCTGTTGGCAAGTTCCAAACAACCCCTTTAATACAGTGCTACTTAATTAGCGGGACGGGCCCCCCTGGGGGGCGAGCAAAGGGTGGCGTGAGAGGCAATAGCTTAATAGCATAGTGGAGATAGTAAAATAAACTTTGGGGGTTGGTGTGAAAAAAATTCCGACCCCTTTGGGGGGAAGGGCTCTCGGGCTGACTGCAGCCTAAAGAGTATTATAATACAGTAGTCACTCGCGTTTTGAAGTTTGCAGCTTCTAGAGGTGACCATATGGGTGTTATTTCATGCTTTAAGTGCTTTCATAATGTTAAAAACTGTATTTAGAAGATCGAAAACAGTTGTTTTATGCGCTGCCTGTAAAAATATTCCATTTATCGTTAATAACTCCTACTTTGCGGAAATGTGCAGGTCCGGAACCAATTAACAAAGATTTACTGTGATGCTCTTGGCGACCAGGAGTACATCTGGATTCTGTCTGAGCGTGTGCAGAAAATACACAACCAACAAAAATCCCAGTTCACGTACTTTTAAAGTTAGATTTTAAGAAATAATGTCTTAATACTTTACAAGTTCTGTTAATATTTTCAGGTATGTACAATAAACAAGAAGACTACAGTACAATAGTTCAATCTAATATGTTAAATAGTAAAGTGTTTATGTTCCAGATAATGTCCAAAGTGTATATGAAAATGTAAAAAAAAAGGTTATTGGGTCCAGAAGGAAATAAAGTGTACGCGTTGGAAGCCAACTCAAAACTGCAATGCCACTCAGAAATTAATTCAAAAAGTAAACAAAACACAATAAATGAGCAAAAACTATGAAAAAAATAATGTTATTTAGACATTATATCTTTAGGGAGAATGTTTGGCTTCAATATAAACTTAAATAGTACGGTGGTTTTAGAAATACGGCCATAAATCTGTCACAATGACGGCGTTTGAAGTGATGCTAAATGAGCAATTACCTCCATGGGATTTTGAATAAATGCTGTCGCGATGCTGGCATGTTGACATACTGCTGAATAAAAGTTTAGCAGAAACAAAGTTTAAATGTATCTATCAGGTATTTCTGTCCTTCAAACACGACAGCACGACAACCACGTTGGCAATACGCTACTGAATAATCATGTGCTCTCCCTACGCCGTCGTTTTGTGGCCCTAAACAACCACATAGAATGTACATGCCAGGGGCCGGCCTTGTTAACAAAGTGCGTACATTTCTGTGTCTAACTTACAGATGGCGCAGTGGCAGAACCCGACATGTCAGCCTGTTTATGTCCGGACCACAAGGCCCCCATGGTGCTCTTCCTGGACAGAGTGTATGGCATCGAGGACCAGAGCTTCCTCCTCCAGCTGTTGGAAGTTGGCTTCCTGCCCGACCTCCAAGCTGCTGCATCCTTAGACACGGTGAGTAAGGAGCAACAAATTTTAGGTCAACCAAAAAGTGCAACTAATGAGATCCAATGTGAGATGAGCACAAAATATTATTTTACAGATGATTTAATGCATTTTGGAAGGTGTTTGTAATATTTGTACATGAGTACAGTTTATTTGTACCAAACATTGTGTTGCATGATTACCTCTGATGTTCACTTGTCTTACAAACCCCGTTTCCATATGAGTTGGGAAATTGTGTTAGATGTAAATATAAACGGAATACATTGCAAATCCTTTTCAACCCATATTCAATTGAATGCACTACAAAGACAAGATATTTGATGTTCAAACTCATAAACTTTATTTTTTTTTTGCAAATAATAATTAACTTAGAATTTCATGGCTGCAACACGTGCCAAAGTAGTTGGGAAAGTGCATGTTCACCACTGTGTTACATGGCCTTTCCTTTTAACAACACTCAATGTTTATCAAATGTTAAAATGTTAAAATGTTTATCAGTTTGAACGTTTGGGAACTGAGGAGACACATTTTTTAAGCTTCTTAGGTGGAATTATTTCCCATTCTTGCTTGATGTACAGCTTAAGTTGTTCAACAGTCCGGGGTCTCCGTTGTGGTATTTTAGGCTTCATAATGCGCCACACATTTTCAATGGGAGACAGGTCTGGACTACAGGCAGGCCAGTCTAGTACCCGCACTCTTTTACTATGAAGCCACGTTGATGTAACACGTGGCTTGGCATTGCCTTGCTGAAATAAGCAGGGGCGTCCATGGTAACGTTGCTTGGATGGCAACATATGTTGCTCCAAAACCTGTATGTACCTTTCAGCATTAATGGCGCTTTCACAGATGTGTAAGTTACCCATGTCTTGGGCACTAATACACCCCCATACCATCACAGATGCTGGCTTTTCAACTTTGCGCCTATAACAATCCGGATGGTTCTTTTCCTCTTTGGTCCGGAGGACACGACGTCCATAGTTTCCAAAAACAATTTGAAATGTGGACTCGTCAGACCACAGAACACTTTTCCACTTTGTATCAGTCCATCTTGGATGAGCTCAGGCCCAGCGAAGCCGACGGCGTTTCTGGGTGTTGTTGATAAACGGTTTTCGCCTATGCATAGGAGAGTTTTAACTTGCACTTACAGATGTAGCGACCAACTGTAGTTACTGACAGTGGGTTTCTGAAGTGTTCCTGAGCCCATGTGGTGATATCCTTTACACACTGATGTCGCTTGTTGATGCAGTACAGCCTGAGGGATCGAAGGTCACGGGCTTAACTGCTTACGTGCAGTGATTTCCCCAGATTCTCTGAACCCTTTGATGATATTACGGACCGTAGATGGTGAAATCCCTAAATTCCTTGCATTAGCTGGTTGAGAAAGGTTTTTCTTAAACTGCTCAACAATTTGCTCACGCATTTGTTGACAAAGTGGTGACCCTCGCCCCATCCTTGTTTGTGAATGACTGAGCATTTCATGGAATCTACTTTTATACCCAATCATGGCACCCACCTGTTCCCAATTTGCCTGTTCACCTGTGGGATGTTCCAAATAAGTGTTTGATGAGCATTCCTCAACTGTATCAGTATTTATTGCCACCTTTCCCAACTTCTTTGTCACGTGTTGCTGGCATCAAATTCTAAAGTTAATGATTATTTGCAAAAAAAATATGTTTATCAGTTTGAACATCAAATATGTTGTCTTTGTAGCATATTCAACTGAATATGGGTTGAAAATGATTTGCAAATCATTGTATTTCGTTTATATTTACATCTAACACAATTTCCCAACTCATATGGAAACGGGGTTTGTATATTCAGACACATTTTGGGTATAAAAGATGGAGTTAAGTTTTGACCTTGACATGTTCCATCTGTCTGCAGTCTTCCTCAGAAGGGTCACCTGACCACTGTGACGTGTCGCCTGTCAGCTGGACTAGTTAGGCGTGGCCATGCGCAAATAGACCTGTCAAATCTACCTGCTTGGCCGCACCCCCAGCCACTTGATGTTCTCTGGAGGAGTGCGTCCCAATGCAGAAGAAATAAGCTAATCATTGACAGCGACAAGGCGGTTTACAAATAAGGAAGCAGTGCGAGGACACTATGAATTGAGATGAGGGAGCATTTATGCATTCTCACACCGCCACGCCCTCCTCCAGAAGCGGCAGGGGGTGTGGCGAACCAGGTAGATGTGATAGGTCTGCCACGCCTAGGAAGTACAGCTGATAGGCGACAAGTTACAGTGGTCAGGTGACCCTTCTGAGGAAGACTGCAGATGAGTCAAAACATGTTGAGGTAAAAACTTGTCTGAATGTAAGAAACTGAACATATATATTCAGTTTGAAGACATAATGAATCAATTTGAGCCACGATTGTCTTGATTGTGGCATGTACCTCATGAAAAGTCCAGTTCTTTGTCCCTTGACTTTTTCCGAGTTTGCATTAATTGCAATGCAAATATTAGCTCATTTGGAATTTGATGCCTGCAACATGTTTAAAAAAAGCTGGCACAAGTGGCAAAAAAGACCCACAGGTGAACAGGCTAATTGGGAACAGGTGGGTGCCATGATTGGGTATAAAAGCAGCTTCCATGAAATGCTCAGTCATTCACAAACAAGGATGGGGGAGGGTCACCACTTTGTGAACAAATGCGTGAGCAAACTGTCGAACAGTTTAAGAACGACATTTCTCAACGAGCTATTGCAAGGAGTTTAGGTATTTCACCATCTAAGGTCTGTAATATCATAAAAAGGTTCAGAGAATCTGGAGAAATCACTGTACGTAACATTGAATGCCCGTGACCTTGGATCTCTCAGGCGGTACTGCATCAAAAAACGACATCAGTGTGTAAAGGATATCACCACATGGGCTCAGGAACACTTCAGAAAACCACTGTCAGTAACTACAGTTGGTCGCTACATCTGTAAGTGCAAGTTCAAACTTTACTATGCAAAGTGCCAGCCATTTATCAACAACACCCAGAAACGGCGTTGGCTTCGTTGGGCCCGAGCTCATCTAAGATGGACTGACGCAAAGTTGAAAAATGTTCTGTAGTCTGACGAGTCCACCTTTCAAATGGTTTTTGGAAAATGTGGACGTCGCGTCCTCCGGAACAAAGAGAAAAAAGAACCATCCGGATTGTTCTAGGCGCAAAGTTCGAAAGCCAGCATCTGTGATGGTATGGGGGTGTATTAGTGCCCAAGACATGGGTAACTTACACATCTGTGAAGGCACCATTAATGCTGAAAGGTACATACATATTTTGGAGCAACATATGTTGCCATCCAAGCAACGTCTTTTTCATGGACAACCCTGCTTATTTCAGCAAGACAATGCCAAGCCACGTGTTACAACAGTGTAGCTTCATAGTAAAAGAGTGCAGGTACTAGACTGGCCTGCCTGTAGTCCAGACCTGTCTCCCATTGAAAATGTGTGGCGCATAAGGAAGCAAAAAATACCACAACGTAGACTTTGAACAATTTAAGCTGTACATCAAGCAAGAATGGGAAATAATTCCACCTGAAAAGCTTAAAAAATCGGTCTCCTCAGTTCCCAAACGTTACCTGAGTGTTGTTAAAAGGAAAGGCCATGCAACACAGTGGTGAACATGCCTCTGCCAACTTTTTTGCAATGTGTTGCTGCCATTAAATTCTAAATGAATGATTATTTGCAAAAAAAAAAGTTTCTCAGTTCGAACATTATATCTTGTCTTTGCAGTATTGATTTGCAAATCATTCTATTCTGTTTTTATTTACGAATTACACAACGTGCCAACTTCACTGGTTTTGGGGTTTGTACATCACAAGTTTATACCCCAGAGTTCTATGTTTGCTAGCAAGGTTACATGTCAATGCAAGTATCTGCCAATGTGTTTACAGTGGTCCAAATTCCTCCATACAACATGAGCCCTCTTGTGTTTTAAGGAATTTGCTGGAAAATTGTGAGTCTCTCACAAGTTTTTTTTAACTGGCTGCCAGTTGAATAGCCAAGATGATGACAAAGAGAAGACCTAAAATTGAACCATGAGGAACACCATTAGTATAACTAAATAAGTTGAACAAATGACTACTGTCTGCATCCGAAGTAAACAAGCTGGAGCAATACCTAAGTTAAATAAATCACATTACGAAAAATAGCTGTCAAAAAGAGAAGCACTCTCGTGTTTTTTAGGAATTCGCTGCAAAAATGTTTGTCTCCCAAGTTTTTAAGTTTTTAAGTGGTCGCCAGTTGAACAGCACAGATTTACACTCTTCATCTCCTGTGTACCCACTGTCGTCTGTGTCGCAGGAGGTTCTGAGTACCTCGGAGACGGCGTTGGCCATGAACAGGTACATTGGTGCCGCTCTGCTGCCTCTGCTGACTCGCTGCGCCGCCCTGTTTGCCAGCACGGAGCACCAGGCATCGCTGATCAACGCCACGCTTCAAACCATCTACCGACTGTCCAAAGGGCGTTCCCTCACCAAAGCCCAGAGGGATGTGATTGAGGAGTGTCTGCTGGCTATCTGCAAGTAAGCTAGGGATGGAGGTTTAAAAAATAAAAAATAAGAATAATTACAATGAATATATTAAATAAAATAAAAAAATAAGTACAGGAAAAAAAGCAGTGGTAGCACAAAAAAACAGTAGCAGTAGTATTAGTGCTAATTGTACTCCGTAGTTGGGAAGTTGGTAAGTTACACCTAAATTAACATTTCAGTCCATGATTTCCATAAAACACCCAGGTTTGGAGACTATTATTTCCATTCCATCGTCTAGATCCATGTTTCCCAACCATACAGCATTGTTGGCCGCAATCTCACCCTAGTGGGCCGTCAAAAAATACTGTTTCTTAGCTGTGCTCTGTAGTGAAGTGAACTACATTTATATAGTGCTTTTCTCTAGTGACTCAAAGCGCTTTACATAGTGAAAACCATGATCTAAGTTACATTTAAACCAGTGTGGGTGGCACTGGGAGCAGGTGGGTAAAGTATCTGGCCCAAGGACACAACGGCACTGACGAGGATGGCTGAAGCGGGCATCGAGCCTGGAACCCTCAAGTTGGGCCGCAGCGGTACACAGTGGTAATGACAATATCAAACAAAGAGAAGAAGTCTGGAGTTAGTCATAGAGAAATTTCGTAAGCGCAAAAAATATAACTAAAGTGGTGAAGCTGTATTTTCATTTGCACCGAGTTTATTTAAGAAGTAAGTATATTATTGTTCATTGTTGATTTAGTTAGAATGTATTTTATTATTATTTATTATTAATTTAGTTAGAATGTATTTATTTTAGCAATGCATAATTGTATCTATATATTTTTTTTTATCAGTTTTTATGATTTTATTCTTTTGCAGTATATTTGATTAGTATTTATTTTTGTAATCAGCCTTACCTAAGCCTTGATAATAATCTTAGTGATTAATACATAGTTTCATATCATTTGACAAGGTTTATTCTGTTAAACTAAGTAAGTTAGATATAATTATTGAGTACGATTAAAATCAAGAGTAAGATTACTAATTCAGTGTTAATATTTTAGTGGGTCCCCGGCCCCTCTGTAGTGGAAAAGTTGAACCCCAAGATCAAAAAGGTTAAGAACCCTTGTTCCAGGTGATACATTCACATATTTCAACTTGCTTTGTAGGCATCTGAGACCTTCTATGATGCAACAACTGCTCAGACGTTTGGTGTTTGACGTCCCAATGCTCACGGAATACTGCAAAATACCTCTCTGGGTAAGAACATACACCGCACATTTTTTTATGATATTCTAAATAAAATAAATTACTATGGATAGTAAGAATTTAAGAATAAAAGAAATGCATCTCATTGTGACTATACAGTGGAACCTCGATTTACGAACTTTATTGTTTTTTTAGCAGGTTTTGTAAATAGGAAAGTTTGTATAGTAAGGCAAGTTTCTCCCAAAGAAACAAAGTAAATATGAATAATGGGTTCCAGCCTCGACAAAAGTCCATATTTTAGTAAAGGTTTGTACACTTTGAGCACAATATAGAGTGTGATAAAGTACTATTTATCAAACAAATATAACAAGGAGGTGATGGATCAACTATCTCTTTATTAACAAGCAAAAACAACGACAAGCTTAAATGTCCTGTATGTGCTGCTCTGCCAACATACGCACACACAAAGAAGTCTCTTAGGGTTCCCTTACAAACCATCACAAATCACAGAAATCCTTCACTTTAACAACCATATTGCTGCAACAATAAACATTTAAAAAAGTCAAATCCACTTTTACATTGTCATCGGCAAATGAGCAGCCGAGGGGACGGGAAGGAGGGGCCGTGTGTGTGCTCTTGGAAAAGACTCCGCTGAACGAGAGATAATGTATTTTCTTCCGCTGTAAAATATGTATGCTTTGGCAACTTTTCCCAGAAAAGTCCGGTCTCATCACAATTAAAAACTTGTACAAAATGGCTGCCAGCGGGACACAAAATTAATGATTGAAGCATTCGCACACACAGGCATATTTGGCTCGATCTAATTAGTTCGTAAATTCTAATGTACGCATGTACAATGAGATTAAAAGCCGCTCCTTCTCTGGTGCAGTCATGCAATAGAAAAGAGAATAATAGAAATAAAAATAAAAAATTAAAAAAATAGTGCAAATCGATAAAGATGAATCGCCTTTAAACTAGTTAAACAATATAATTTAAAATGTTTTGTGTTATTTCAAATGCATGTTAATTGTTGTTTTTTTACATTGTATTATTTGTTGGATCTCTAGCTACTGACCAACCACTATGAGCAAAACTGGAAATACTACTGCCTTCCATCTGGGATGGGGAGCTATGGCACAGCTTCCGAAGAAGAGCTCCTCCTGACCAAGAAACTCTTCTGGGGAATCTTTGACTCCCTGTCTCAAAAGGTATCACCGAGGCATCGTCTTGAAAGCTCATTGATCCGTTTGTCTAGCATGTTCCGCATGTTGGTTTCGGGTCCGAGAAATCAGAGTGACGAGAAAGTTCAGTGAAGCAGCAACGTGTGATGTTGCTAAAACGGATTAATAATTGAAAAGTCTGTGACAGAAGAGCGCTCCCCTCTCTTCTGACCTGAGTATGCGTCGTATAACAGCTGTCGGTCCTCTATTCTTGCAGAAGTATGATGCTGACCTGTTCAAAATGGCCAACTCGTGCCTTTGTGCCATTGCTGGAGCCTTGCCTCCTGACTTTGTGGATGCCAGTTTGGGAGCAACACTGGAGAACCATGCTTCTATTGACGCACAGGGGAACTTTGACCCCAAACCTATAAACACTGCCAAGTAAGCATTTAGAAGTCTGTCACAAATATAAAATCATATTGTGTATAATTGATTTGAACAATAAAAAAAGGCATTTAGTGATGATCCAGACTGTTCACACGCTACAAATTTAATCGTAAAATGTCCCATTAAGTGTTCATTTAATCAAACACAATCTCTATTTTGCAGTATCTCCCTACCTGAAAAACTTGAGTACATTGCCAACAAATATGCAGAGCATTCCCACGAGAAGTGGTCATCGGAGAAGGTTTGTACCTGCATGTTTTGATTTGTAATATGTGTGATGAAAAGTAGACGTATCGTCTCTCTTGTGTTGGCTGCTCCAGGTGTCAGCGGGCTGGAAACATGGGGAAAGTATGGATGAGCTTGCCAAAAAACATCCACTGCTAAAGCCTTACAAAGCTCTTGGTGAGAAGGTACGTGCACATAAAAACAAAGAATGCTTTGTCTTAATTAGAGATCGACCGATATGTTTTTTTCAGGGTCGATACCGATACCAAATATTAGTAGTCAAAGAGGCCGATAACCAATATTTAGAGCCGACTATTTGCAGTAAAAGTTATTTGAACATGAATAGTATGTCAGTTCCCAGCTGGACAAGGCTTTAAGTTGTTTTTTTAACATTTTATTTTTAGGAATCTTCACACCAATAGAAATGTTTGTGCGGCACTATTGTCGTGGTCGATTTAGCACCAAAAACTTTTGGGGATTTCACAAAAACCTTTATTACATGTGTCCAAGAGGAGCATCGACATTTGCATTTCAAAATATGGGAAATCTCCTGGGAAAATTGGTAAAAATATAGGATTTCTCTACATCACAATAACTCGCCATCTCGTCAAATGTATACAATTTTATATTAGCTTATGGATGTAATAAATTAGGTTTTATCGTAAGGAACCCTGAAATATTGCAAACATTTAAATTAAAGCAAATGTTTCTTTCATGTACACTCCAAGTTCGATATAACGTGGTCAGTACTATGCAACGTTCTATATAACGCGATTGTGCCATGGACCCCGAATTTTCCACCAGAGTCAATCGCATTGTTTTCACCAAATTATCGCGTATTTACAAACTTACACGGAAAAGAAGGAATTAAAAAAAAAAAACGTAATACAAATTTAAGCTGCGAGCAGTGTTGTAAACGGGCCCTTGTACCACAGGGTTCACATAAGTCAGCCGGCATGAACGATGCTTGCGGTCACGTCCTTCCCGATGCCCTGACCCACCACTAAAAATTTTGGGACCCCCAAAAGATAAAAATGTTCACCGTAACTGACGCGCCTGCAAACTGGGGACTTTTCGTGCATGTTAACAGTGTCAAAAAGGCACTCAAAGAAGAAAACAAAGAGCAATTTTAATAGGGTCCTTCCAGTGCTCTGCATCGCCCCTTTGGGGTTTGCGCCGCTGTTAGGGGCCTAATAAAATAAAATAAAATAAAATCGAATTAAATAAAAAAAAAGGAAATAAATTAAAATAAGATCAAGATCTGAGTTTGTGGAGCCGAGTTATTAACGTTTCATGTTTTGTGGCGAAGCATCGGAGCAATGTTTGGCGCCATGCCACGCCCACATTTTATGGCGTAGACAAAATGTATCTGCAATTTATCATCACCTCTATGCGTGGTATCTGTAATTTTAAACATGACTTATTTGGCCAAAGTCCCTAGGAGGAGTTTGTTAAAGTAGGACCCTTTTTTTTTTTGCTGAAAAATGGCTAAAAACCGTCGGAGCAAAGTTTGGCGCCATACCACGCCCACATCTTATGGGGTAGGATTAATTTGTTTGCAATTTAGTATTGAAAATATGTATAGTATTTGTAATTCTAACCATGACTCATTTGGTCAAAGTCCCAAGGAGGAGTTCATTAAATTACAACCTCTTTTTTTCGACAAAAAAATGGAAGACGAAAACCAAGATGACCGACTTCCTCTTCGTTTTCATACATGGGTTCCTGAAACTTCTATATGCGTCACGTCATGATTAACGTCTCCTGCTATTTTCTTGTTGATATGTGAAACTAGTAGAAGGGGTTCTGTTTTCTTCTGATTTTAAAGGAGCCAATTTTAAAATTTCATTTTTGGGACCACCAAAATATAAACTTTTTCACCATGCCTGAAGCGTCTGCAAGAATGGGGACTTTTCGTGCCTGTTAAGGGCCTCAAAAAGCTGTCCAAACATCCATCCATCCATCCATCCATCCATCTTCAACCGCTTATCCGGAATCGGGTCGCGGGGACAACAGCTCCAGCAGAGACCCCCAGACTTCCCTCTCCAGAGCAACATTAGCGACTTCCTCCTGGGGAATCCCGAAGCATTCCCAGGCCAGAGAGGAGATGTAATCCCCCCATCTGGTGCTTGGCCTGCCGCGGGGTCTCCTCCCAGTGGGATGTGTCCAAACATTTAGAAGATAAACAGCAATTTCAATAGGGCCCTTGTGGTGCTCTGCATCTCCCTTGCATGGCTTTGTCTGTTGCTTGGGCCCTAATAACAAAAAATTTACCAAGTGATGTCCAAACCTACTAGTGGGTATTGCCACCGCCCCATTCTGTGACATTGGAGCACAATCCACCATTCGCGTCACGTAGCGTAAGGGCACTATCTACCAAGCAGGTATAGACAGCCGAGCTCCAGCGCATAACTTTTGTCAAAAAAAGGGTAAAAAAATAAGGATTTCTTTATTAGGAATAACGCTATCAGTACTTCATAGACCCCAATGACCGCGTTATATCGAACTTTGATTGTAGCTTATAGTCGACACATTTTTCAAGTTGGCTGACATACTTTCTTCCTGGATGTTATAGAAAGAATGATAACGTGTGAGCTGCTGCCTGCACTTCTTTACTTATGTAATAAGTCTACTATTTCTCATAATATTTACACAAAGTTTGGATTTTTCAATCAATCAATCAATGTTTATTTATATAGCCCTAAATCACAAGTGTCTCAAAGGGCTGCACAAGCCACAACGACATCCTAAGTACAGAGCCCACATAAGGGCAAGGAAAAACTCACCCCAGTGGGACGTCGATGTGAATGACTATTTTTGACAGAGAAATCTTTTCTGCCGTCCTTATGTTCGTCTCTGTTGCGTTATTTGATTGAATCACGGAAAACGAAACTCTCCGCGCTCCTATAATTAGCCTACGCTTCGAGTGTTGTGGACGGAGGCTTGTCAATCGCTGCAGTAGCAAAAACAAAAAAACAGGACCATTAAGACGCCAGGAAAGAAGGACAAAAACTGGATTTCCTGGCAAACCTCAGAAGTTTTGACAGGTAAGTAAAGGAGACGTACTGGATTTTTTCTGCTTGATCTACTCTCTATTTTATCCTGCCCTTTTTTTGCTGCAGCTGTACATATACTGTAATATTGTACATGGTAATTGGGATTTGTTATATACTGTATATATTATATAATAATATAATAATATAATATATCAGTATATAATATATACTGTATATATAATATGTCAATATTACATATGTTATATTTTATATTGCTACTATGGTACAGTTTTAGTCTACTGTATACCTGCATTATCCTTTCCATCCTTACCTTTTCCATTCTTTGTAACTGAGCTACTGTGTGGAACAATTTCCCTTGTGAATCAATAAAGTTTGTCTAAGTCTAAGTCTACTGCAGGCGGCCAGCGAGAAGACAAGAGAAATTTCTCATAGGAACTAAAATAAATGCCCTGACAGATTTCAAAACATATTTGGGGAGAATTATTGAAAATGAAAGCTTTTTTTTTTAATGAATAGAAAATTGGGTTGCAGCAAGAAGGGATCTTTTCTCATGCAGGGTAAGCGGGCTGGTGCTTGAGCAGTGGTTATTTATGTACTTCACAATTTAATAATGGAATCATATGTGTATATATTGTATCTGCTGAAGAAAAAGTCTGATACCAATATACGTCAAAATACCAAATATAGGTGTCGATAATTGGTCGATCTCTAGTCTTAATACAACAAAACATGAATGAATGCAAGACGTCTAAAAGGGGAGTGTTTGCGGCAGGAGAAAGAGACGTACCGGTGGCCGGTGAAGGAGTCCTTGAAGAGCATGCTGGCTATGGGCTGGAGCATTGAGAGGACCAAGGAAGGAGAAGCCATGTTCCAACTGCGGGAGAGTGAAAAGCAGAAAAAGATCTCAGAGATTCAGGTAAAGTCTCCATAGCGAATTCCTCTAATTTGGCAAAAAATAAATGTGTTTGTTACATCTGTTTTTTGACCTACAAGGTCAATGGATTCTCTCCTGCTCCGGCAGATCTACACAACGTCACCTTGTCCAGAGAGTTACAGGTTAGGTTTTTTAAAAATCTGTAATTGCTAAAACATTGTCTCCACCGTCCAGAATGTTTAGACCAGTGTTTCTTAACCATTGTTGGGCCGCGAGCGCCAAAGAACGGGGTGCCAAAAGATATCCGTTCCTTAGCTGTGGTCTGCATTAGCAGCAACATTACTCAATTGTAATACACTTATCCACCACTTGTGGCAGTAATGACAATATCAAACAAACAGAAGAAGTCTGGAGCTAAAGTCATAGAGAAGTTTCTTAAGCGCAAAAATTATGACAAAATTGTTGAAGATGTATTTTCATTTGCACCTGCATTGTAATGACAGTTTAGTTAAAAAAATATATATTTTTGTTATTATTTATTATTGATTTAATTAGAATTGATCTATTTTAGCATTGCGTAATTATGTTTACATTTATTTTTCATCCGTTTTTATAAGTCCCTTCTTTTGTAGTATATTTGATTGGTATTTATTTTTGTAATCATCCTGACCTAAGCCTTGATAATATTTGTGATTAACACACGCTTTCATATCATTTGACAAGTTTTTAAACAGTAAGTAGGTAAGATATAATTTTTGAACATGATTCAAATCATGTGTAAGATTACTAGTTCAGTGTTAATATTTGAGTGGGCCCCAGGCCACTCTGTAGTGGAAAAGTTGGGCCCCGAGGTCCGAAAGATTACGAACCCTTGGTTTAGCCCAACATATTGATAATCTACATAGTAGTAGTAATCTGATATTTTAAGAATATGCTATGCAAATTAGTACCATATATTGACGCAAATACAGTAGAGCCCTGACTTTTCGCTGTTCAGCATTAGCTCGTCTGTATTTTTACAGATTTATTTTCCCTACTTTGATTTGTAAATAATTTTTATGGCAAGTCAAACACAAAATTGCAATCTGCAGTTGGTAAAATGTAGCTAAAAAAATCCAGCACAGGGTGCTATCTCACATGTCCCACATATAAAGAGGGGTTCCGTTCTTATATGAACTGATACGGTACCAATTCCCGATACCAGTATACAGTATCAATATTTCAGTATCAATAATTTTCTTACACTTCTGAGTGTCATTTGCAAGTATCCATTCATTTCACTTTCTCTGTGTTTTTTTTTTTTTTTTAAACCTTTGAACTCTATTTCTTTTCCATTGAGATTAGGAATCTCTTTTACAAGGGAGTCCGCCCACACACATTCATACACTTTTTGTGGGTGACACTGTGGGCGAAGTGGGTGAAGTGTCTTGCCCAAGGACACAACTGTAGTCATTAGGATGGTGGAAGCTGGACTTGTACGAGGAACCCTCAAGTTTCTGGACGACCAGTCTGCCATCGAGTCACACCGCCCCGATACTGTTACTGTTTAAGGATGGTCATCTGTGTAATTTGACCCATCACTAGTTGCCGTAATTGGGAAGTAGTCTTTGCCATTAGGTTGTATCTGACAGTCTTGCCAATCAATCAATGAAAATGTATTCATATAGCCCTTTTATTGAGTGTCTCAAAGGGCTTAAAAAACTCACGACAACATCTCCTGATCTAAACCTGCAAATGTTCGTTAATTAAATGCAAACATCCTCACATTTATTGGTGAAATACATCTTTGGACAATTTTGACCAGTATTTTAAATCAAAGCATAATCATTTTGTAGTGCTTTAGATACAATATGCGTGTGTAAGGTACTTTTTTGAAACCTTTATTTTCAGTAGACCCTAACCCTAAATCTTGTCTTTGGTTAAGCCTTACAAAGTGTTTACACTGTGAGTATTGTACTTTTTACACATCAGCTGTTTGATTGTAATGTGCATCTTAGTTGTAGTTTTAATTACCAAATTTGATGGTGTTGACATCTATCCCCATGTAAAATTGCTAATGCTAATCAGTAGCATGTGTATGGCATATCCAATGTGAATTAGCATTGAAGCTAGCGCATTTTGCGAAGTGGAGCCTTACCTTTGAGCCCTTTCTATCAGGCATGCTTGCTTTGTTGGCATGGAATATAATGAAATACGCCTATTTGCCCACCAAATGCTGGAGTCATTGTTGAGCTTGCAACCGGACACGACTTGTTGCGCAAAACAAGTATCAAAATATGGTACCATTTGATTTTACGTGAATCGGTACTCAGTATTACTGACAAAAAGCATAAAGGTACCGAATCCAGGACCCAAAGTCAATTCTCGTAACATATTCTTGTTGGACCATGCTTTAACACAGCGTTTCTCAAAGTGTGGGACGCGCCCCACTGGTGGGAAATAGAGACATGACAGGTGGGGCGCGAGGAACGGGAGGAAATTTCACTTTAAATTTTTTTTTTTATTATTATATTCTTAGATTTTCTTTTTTATTATGCTTTCATTTTCTATACACACTGTAAATCACTTTGTGATTCTGTCTATGAAATCCGCTATATAAATAAATGGAAATTACCGGTACTTATTTTTACTGTAGGCTTTAAATTTCTCGGTAGGAGCGAAAGTTTGACAGACATAGCAACAGTAACTAACGGGGGCGGGGCTAAGCGGAACAAACTTTCGCGCGGATGGGTAGCAGGCTAATGTGTGGACCACAATTACACAAATATATACATTTGTGACTCGCACCTCAAAGGTCGTCGAGCCAGAGCCAGCGCCTGCAGAGAAACAAAAATCTGACGGGCACACACTGTGTCATTCACCGGGAAGCACTCGCGTCAAGGCAGCTCAGCCCTGAACTCAATGAGGTTTTAACAGATGTTGTGAGCGCGGTACATTTGATCAAAACACGACCACTGAAAGTGCGACTGTTCTCTGCACTGTGTGAGGAAATGGGAGCTGATCATACAGCCGTGCTGTTTCACAGTGAAGCAAGGTGGCTCTCCTGGGGCAAAGTGCTGTCACTTGCCCTGTCTTGCCAAATGCATAGCTCCTCCTTTTTTTTTTGCAGAGATTGCAAAGTGGCACTTTTATTTTATTTATTATTGAACTTGATGTTATTTTATGTTATTGAGTTTGAATGTATACAACTTGATATTCAATAAATTTGAAAATGTTAAAGCTTGGCATTAGCGCTCTGTTGGGGCGATGGGGGCAGGTGGGGCTTGAAAACTCCTCCTTGTCCAAAGTGGGGGATGACAAAAAAAGTTTGAGAACCACTGCTTTAACATGACAATCCTAGATGTTGTGTACCTGCATGTTTTTACAAAGTCTGGCTCAGACTTATATTCTTATGTCCTATATACAAGGTTTAGAGATTTACGTATGCAAACCAACATGCGGCACAAAACAACTTCTCCTCAAGCGAGTCACAGCTTTTCTTACTGTCACTCCCACTCCAGTGAACTGTAGAAATGAGACAGATGGTGGCTTTAATTGTACCACACATAAGCGGAGTGAGCAGACTGTCATATGACGATGTCTGCAGGGCATGGTCGAGGTGATTGCAGAAAATTATCACAACATCTGGGCCAGGAAGAAGAAAAGTGAACTTGTTAGCAAAGGTATAAGAACATTCGATATGTACTTTTTTTGTACATTTTCCTATCTTTACTGTTTGATAATAATGATTATGAACTTGACGTGGCCCCACCAGGAGGAGGGACCCACCCGCTATTGGTACCCTATGATACCCTGACTGCTAAAGAGAAGTACAGAGACAGGGAGAAGGCGCAGGAGCTCTTCAAGTTCCTGCAGATAAGCGGCTATGCCATAACAAGGTCCAGTTCACTCATTGGATGTATACTTTAATAGTGAACAACTCACATTGTGTCACAACCCCACCAGGTTTTTAGTGTGGTTATCGTATGTCCACAGAGGTCTGATGGACATGGAGCAGGACTCTTCATCCATGGAGAAACGCTTTGCCTACAAGTTTCTCAAGAGGCTGCTGAAATGTGTCGACTCGGCCCAGGAGTTTATCGCTCATCTTGGTGAGTTGAGTGCATTTGAACTAATCTGCATACCAGATAACCCCTTTCTTCACAGAGGCAATGGCCACTAGTGGGAAGACCGACAAGTCACCTCATGACCAGGAGATCAAGTTCTTTGCCAAGGTCTGGAAATCCAGCGGCACTCGTCATTACTGATTGGGGTGAAAAAATAGTATCTGCATGAGTAATAGTGATGAATGTTGTGTGCAGGTGCTTCTCCCCCTGACAGATCAAACATTTAAGAACCACTGCCTCTACTTCCTGTCCACGCTCAACAACAACATGAGCAGCTGCGGCTGTGCCTCCAACAAAGAGAAGGAGATGGTCACAAGGTAAAATCTTGCATTTTATTATCTTGCTCATCGTTGCTTCTTCACCCTCACATTATCCTCTCTTGAATGGCATTATATGGAAAATGTGTTATCTTCCTGTCACTTTTTTCCCAGCCTTTTCTGTAAACTGGCAGCTCTTGTCAGACACAGGATTTCTCTCTTTGGTAAGACTGTCCTCTTGCACCCTTCTTTGCCTCGCACCGCTTGCAATTTCTGATAAGGTCGCTGTGTAAATCACAGAACATTCTATAACATTCTATATATATCATCTACTCTCTATTTTATGCTGCCCTTTTTTTATTTTTTTTATTTAATTTAATTAAAAAAGAAATGTTGCTGCAGATGTTACATATACTGTAATATTGTACATGGTAATTGGGATTTGTTATTTATTTTATCTATTATATAAAATAATAATATAATATATCAGTATATATTATATACTGTATATATAATATATAAATATTACATATGTTATATTTTATATTACTACTGTGGTACATTTTTTGTCTACTTAATACCTGCATTATCCTTTCCATCATTACCCTTTCCATCCTTTGTACTGAGCTACTGTGTGAAACAATTTTTCTTGTGGATCAATAAAGTTTGTCTAAGTCTAAGTGTAATAAGGAATAAGGAACATTATACGAGTTAACAGCAATTATGTGATTTTGAGCGCCTCGTATTTGCTAACAATATTGGAGGGTTGTCTTGATACCAGAATTGCACTAGTTGATACCTACAAATTTCCCAAATACTTTTAAATTCACTACTTTATCAAAAACTGTTTTCAACTGTTAAGTAGGTAATAGCACTGAGCTTCAACATCTTTTTGCAAATAATTTAAATTGCAATGTCAGCTGCCAAGAGGTAAACTAGAAAAGAACAGCAGTGGCCTATTTTAGGGGTTCTTAACCTTTTTGACCTTGGTGCCCAACTTTTCCACCACAGTGGGCCCGGGGCCCACTCATATATTAATACCGAATTAGTTATCTTACTCTTAGTTTTAATTGTATTCAATAACTATATATAACCTATTTACAGTTTAACAGAATAAACTTTGTCAAGTGATATGAAAGCATGTGTTAATCACACAGATTATTATCAAGGCTTTAGGCAGGCTGATTACAAAAATAAATTATAATGAAATATATCATAACAATGATGAAAAATTACATTTATGTACAATTATGTTGTGCTTTTAATTCTAACTAAATTAATAAAAATGTATATGTTCCTTAACTAAATTGTCAAAATTAAAGTACAAATGAAAATACAGCTTCACCACTTTAGTCATAATTTTTGCGCTTAAGAAACTTCTCTGACTTTAGCTCCTGACTTCTTCTGTTTGCTTGATATTGTCATTACTGACACAAATGTGGAAAAGTGTATTACAACGGCGTACCGCTGCGTCCCATACAGACAGCTGAAACACAGATGTTTTTTGGCGGCCCTCTCGGAGGCACTCACGGCCCAACAATAGGCTCCTGCCCAGTGGTTTAGAAGTATTGGGTTATAGCCTCCCAGTATATTAAAGCAAATAATACTGTACTTATAAATATGCTCATAAATAATAGTAGTAAACTATATTACGTTTTAAAAAGAACAGCAGTGCTATGGAGACTTCAAATATATAAAACAAACAATATTGTACACATTATTTCAGTGTGGTGGTAGTATGACATTTAATTTGTAATAAAATAGGCTAATAAAAAGGCTAAAACATATATTCAAAGACAAATATTTGTTTTTGTTCGTTATCAACATTTCAGCCTTTTTTCATTATGTTATGCCTTTTTGCTCTATTTTTAAATTTTCCAAGATTTTATGTTTATTTTATTCCCACAATGTGCTGAGGGCCCATAAAAAAGAGCTACAGTATGTTCAGCAAATGACTCCCAGGCCGCACTTTGGCTTCCTGTTGAAATAAGTAAACCAGCGTCTCCAAGCTGTGTTTTCTTAGCGTTTATAGAAGTGATAAAGTCTGTACGTTTTCTGCATCCTGTGGCAATGCACACTTCATGGCCTTGTGGTGGCAGATCTGAATACTTGTAACCGCTTGTATTTGATTACTGAAAAATTTTGCGACAAAGTCACTAAAGTGCATCACAGGTAATGTCTGCTACATTCTCTGGAGCGTATCAGGTGTGTTGTGAAGCGGAGTTATGTCACACGTCCAATTATGCTACGTTGACACACTTCGATTATCATTTGTTTAGAAGAGAGTATGTTTTGTACAGTAATCAGTAGTGACGATACTGAAAAATACAGGTAATGTATTTTTTTGTGTGTTGTAGTACCGGTACTTTTGACAACTATACAATATTGAGTGTATTGGTATGAAGTGAAGTTGAATGGTAAATGGTAAATGGGTTGTACTTGTATAGCGCTTTTCTACCTTTTTTAAGGAACTCAAAGCGCTTTGACACTATATCCACATTCACCCATTCACACACACACACACACACACACACATTCACACACTGATTGATTACATGAATATTTAGTCCCACTCAAATGATAAGGACATTTTCTCTGACAGGGAGTGACTCTTCGATGATGGTGAGCTGCCTGGACATCCTCACTCATTCACTCGACACCAGGCAAGTATATATATATGAATTGAAGTATTTATTTCAAACCTGCACAGTACAACAACACACATTTTTTTACATTTTGGCAGAGACATTTATGCAAGGCTTGAAAAGGGGTTGGATGAAGCAGATGCTTATAATATCCCAAACCCTCTCACTCATTCCACATTTAACATAAACAATATAATACAAGAACAATACTATACAAACAAATACAAGAAAAAAACTCCTGTACACTAACAATACAATAGTACCGCTGTTATTATGAGACAAGACAAGACGAGACAAAACACACGCACACACACACACACACACACACACGCACACACATACACACACACACACACACACACACACACACACACACACACACAGGCCCAAACACTCCCTGACCATACACCTCTCTCCTATCGCTCTGTGCTGAGGGCATCACTCTCTTTCCTCCTCGTACTTCTTCAGTACTTCTTTTTTAAACAGTATTTTAAATTGAATCATGTTAAAACACGAACCTCGATTTACGAACCACTTTATTTGCGAACTTTTCGGATTACGAACTTTTAGATCGAGCCAAATGTGCTTCCGTGTGCGAAGCATATCTCTGTGTACAATTGCTTCATTCGTTTGGTGTCCCGCCTGCTGGCAAAAAACAGGGCGCAGCATTTTTGAGGAGGCGGAGCCCTCCGCGTCACTAGCTACACAGCACAGTACTAGTCACTACTCAGCTTGTACTTTTGACAAATTTTATTTTGCTAACACTACAAGTCTCAAAAAGTATGGAAGAATCGACGAAGCAGGCTTCGTACCAAAGCAAGTTTTAATTGTGATGAGACCAGACTTTTCTGGAAAAAGATTCCAAAGAAGACCTATTTCAAAGCACACACACACAGTCCCTCCCCCCGATCCCTTCCTTTTCTTCCTTAGTTTGTCTGTTCCTTTCTCGTCAGCAACTCCTTGCCGAAATTAATATAAGTGGATTTCACTTTTTTTAATGTTTATTATTGTTGCAATATTGTTGTTAAAGTTAAGGATTTTGTGATTTCTAATCTTTAGTGAGGGCACCAAAGGGAGTTCTGTGTGTGTGCGCTTGGTGGCAGAGCATACAGGACAGTTTAGCCTGTCTTTTTTTATAAATGGTTGATTTGTATAGGCTAGTAAGGCAAAGTTTTGTACCTGACAAGTTTTGGCTATCTTGCTTCTGCAGCCTTCATCAGAGGTGTCACGTGATGTTAGCGTGACGTCATCTGTGACGTGTTATATGGATTGTTCCATCCCACCTGAAGTGGTGGGATGGCGGTGTCCCCTGGTGTGCGCCGGGGGTAGGGCGGGGCGCCCCCTGTCGTCTGGATGTCTACCAAACGTCTACCAAATCAGGAAGCGGGCCCCAAAGATTGTCAACAGGGACAAAGGAGCCTACCAACTATCCCACACCTGGGACACAGTCCTGCAGGGCCTCCCCCGGCAGTTTGGTAGACATCCAGACGACAGGGGGCGCCCCGACCTACCCCCGGCGCACACCAAGGAACACCGCCATCCCACCACTTCAGGTGTGATGGAACAATCCATATAACACATCACAGATGACGTCAGGCTAACATCACGTGACACCTCTGATGAAGGCTGCAGAAGCAAGATAGCCGAAACTTCCATCCATCCATCCATTTTCTACCGCTTATTCCCTTTGGGGTCGCGGGGGGCGCTGGAGCCTATCTCGTCAGGTACAAAACTTTACCTTACTAGCCTATATAAATCAACCATTTATAAATACACATTAGTAGGCTAAATGAACCTCTTCAACATAGTTTGGCTTGTCGTCGTCGTTGTTTTGGTTTAATAAAGAGCAAGTTGATCCATTAGCCCCTTGTTATGTTTGTTTGATATACAGTACTGTACAGCACTTTATAGTGTGTTCAAAGTGAACAAACCTAAAATAGGCACTTTTGTCTATGCTGAAACCCGTTATTCATATTTACATTAAAGAGAAATGTGCTTCCCTAGACAATTTTTTCGATGTACTAACCCCGTTCAAGAACCAATTAAGTTTGTAAATTGATGTTCCCCTGTATTATTATATATAATATACAGTATTGAATCGCATGCAATTAACCCAAAGTCATTCCTCTCTCAGAACAGTGATGAAGTCCGGGGCCGAGCTGGTGAAAGCCGGCTTTCGGACCTTCTTTGAGAATGCCTCGGAGGACCTGGAGAAGCTTCTCGAGATGCTCAAACTGGGGAAGTTCATGCAGTCGCGTGCTCAAATGAAAAGCGTGAGCCATAGCATCCACTATGTGACCGTGGCGCTTCTGCCCATCATCACGGCGTTGTTCGATCACATCAGAACACACGAGTTTGGAGTTGACCTGCTCTGTGAGTTTTCTCGACATATGCGCAAATTCTGTCCCACAGCTGCGTCTTGTATTTTGGTGATTGCGCTATATCTAAAATGTTTCAGTGGATGATGTGCAGCTGTCCTGCTACAGAATCCTCACCTGTATCTACTCTCTGGGAACAGGAAAGAGCATGTTTGTTGAAAGGTGGGAGGGCCGATCAATATTAAAAATGTGATGTAAAAAAAATCCAAAGTGCCTCACAGGCCTTGAACCTCACCACATCTCACTGGATCCATCTGAATAACAGTAGTACACTGCAATTTTTGTTTGAAGAAATATAGTTTGATATCAAAAGCTGCCGTGGCTTTATTGATTTTCTAAGGGGCTGTTATTGGTATAGTCACTGTATTCCCATGTTGACCTGCAGGTATCTGCCAGCACTCGGGGAGAGCCTGGCCACCTTAGTAGGCGCCATGCCTGTGGCTTTCCTGGAGCCCCATCTGAACATCCACAACCCGCTGTCAGTCTTTAACACCAAGACTCCACGAGAGCGGGCCAGTTAGTGTCCATTTCTGTTCTCTGCTGATATTATACAGAGTCATATTGCTGAATGTTAATGTTCCCCTTCTAGTCCTAAGTATGCCTGATACGGTGGAGGAAATGTGTCTGGAGATGCCTCGTCTTGACAAGCTGCTGAAGGATGTCAATGATGTCTCAGAGACTGGTGCACGCTACAGTGAGATGCCACAGGTCAGAATATACAAAAGTCATTCATTCATTACAATCATCTTTTTGAGTTATTCTTCCACATCCATGACTTTTATTGAGAAGCTCCCACATATTGATGATAGGTGATTGAGGTGATCCTGCCCATGCTGTGTAATTACCTGTCTTACTGGTGGGAGAAAGGACCAGAAAACCCGCCTCCAAACGGCGAGTGCTGCACCATGGTGACATCGGAACATCTCAGCGTCATTCTTGGGAATATTCTCAAGATCCTCAACAGCAACCTGGGCATTGATGACGCCCCCTGGATGAAAAGGATCGCGGGTAAGAA
Organism: Nerophis lumbriciformis; assembly: GCF_033978685.3. Classification (NCBI taxonomy): domain Eukaryota; kingdom Metazoa; phylum Chordata; class Actinopteri; order Syngnathiformes; family Syngnathidae; genus Nerophis; species Nerophis lumbriciformis. The sequence goes on from NC_084573.2 coordinate 23,575,222, forward strand.
CCAGACGGAGTGGGGGAACGATGGATGAGGGGATGAAGCCTTCTTGTCTCCTTGTCTAGTCTACTCTCAGCCAATCATCAGTAAAGCTGGAGCTGGTCTGCTGAGAACCCACTTTTTACCCACACTGGAGAAGCTCAAGAAGAAGACAGTGAAGGTAGCGCCACAGCAGAGCAAGTGCAGTATTCAATAGTTTGGCACTTTGTCACTAGTGTCATCTCCCCAATCTCCCCAAACTTGTCCCAATCGTTTAACGTTTTAAAGTTATGTTAACATGTTTTCATTCATACCCCTCAACCTTGCCAAAATCTCCCCTGCAAAAATGTTTTGTCTGTTGTAGCTTTTATGTCATTAACATGTTGCAATTCGTAACCTTCTCTCCAAACTTGTCCCATTCGTTTGTGCTGCAAAAATGTGTTGTTTATTATAGTTATGTTTTTACTGTGTCAAAATATTCCCAAGCTTGTCCAAAACGTTTGTAATGCAAGGTTTTGTTTGTCTATTAGTTGTTATGCTATCAACATTTTATTATTCATAACCAGCCACCCATGTTGTCAAAATCTCCCTAAACTTGTCCCAAACGTTTGTGCTACATTTGTGCAGCAAAAATCGCCTCCCAAAAATTGCCTCCCACCCTGTCAAAATCTTAGTTTTATGTTGTTAACCATTATAGATTTTATATTAACACGTTATTATTCATAATGAGACCCCCACCCCCACCTTGTCAAAACCTTCCCAAGCTTGTCCCAAACGTTTGTGCTACATTTGTGCTGGTTTGTGCTGCACAGATTTTTCGTCTATTATAGTTTTTATGTTAACGCAGTATTATTTATAACCACCTTGTCAAAATTACAAAAATGCAAATGTTTTAATCTATTATAGTTTTTAATGTTATTAACTATTATAGATGTGCTATTAACGCTTTATTCATAATCAGCCCCCCCACCTTGTCAAAATCTCTCAAAACCTGTCCCAAACGTGCTGCAAAAAAATGTTGTTCAACTTTCTATGTTATGGGGCTGGTTATGAATAATAACACGTTAATAACATAAAAACTGTAAACGTTAGACAAAAAAATTGTGTAGCACAAATTAATGGGACAAGTTCGGGGAGATTTGGACACAGTGGAGGAGCTAGTTATGAATAATGAGACGTTAACATAAGAACTGTAATAGACAAACAAACAAATGTCACAAGTTTGGGGAGATTTTGACAAGGTGGGGATGGATGATGTAATTAGTCGGAAATTTTTTTTTAGAATAACTTAAAAACCGTAACGACACAAACAAATGGCAGTGGTATTTTATTATTTGCAATAATACGAGGGGCCCAACTTCACACAGGTGAGTTTGGCAGGTAACGGGTGATGTGTCGCGCTTGTAGGTTGTGTCTGAAGAGGAGCTACTGAGGGCTGATGGCAAGGGTGACAATCAGGAGGCGGAGCTTCTTATCTTGGATGAGTTTGCTGTGCTCTGCCGAGATCTCTATGCGTTCTACCCCATGCTCATCCGCTACGTAGACAACAACAGGTGCAAAACGTGTTTGCGTTTGTTATTGTTGGCATCAGTTAATAATGTTTCTTCGGTCGACACTAGGTCAAGGTGGCTCAAGGAGCCTGATGCCGACTCCACTGAGCTCTTCAAGATGGTCGCAGATATCTTCATCCTCTGGTGCAAGTCACATGTAAGTCATTGGTTCAGCAGTAGGCATGTAGTGATTACCGGCATCAATGATAAACCTCCCGACAGTTAGTAACATTGTTTAGAATTACAAAACCCAAAACCGGGGAGGTTGGCACATTGTGTAAATTGTAAATAAAAACAGACTACAATGATTTGCAAATCCTTTTCAACTTATATTCAATTGAATAGACTGCAAAGGCAAGATACTTCAAGTTTCAACTGAGAAACTTTTTTATTTTTTGCAAATATTAGCTCATTTGGAATTTGATGCCTGCAACATCTTTCAAAAAAGCTGGCCCAAGTGGCAAAAAAGACTGAGAAAGTTGAGGAATGCTCATCAAACACTTATTTGGAACATCCCACAGGTGAACAGGCTAATTGGGAACAGGTGGGTGCCATGATTGGGTATAAAAGCAGCTTCCATGAAATGCTCAGCCATTCACAAACAAGGATGGGGCGAGGCTCACCATTTTGTGAACAAATGCGTGAGCAAATTGTCCAACAGTTTAAGAACAACATTTCTCAACGAGCTGTTGCAAGGAATTTAGGGATTTCACCATCCACGGTCCCTAATATCATCAAAAGGTTCAGAGAATCTGGAGAAATCACTGCACGTAAGCGGCAAGCCGGTGACTTTCGATCCCTCAGGCGGTACTGCATCAAAAAGCGACATCAGTGTGTAAAGGATATAACCACATAGGCGCAGGAACGCTTCAGAAAACCACTGTCAGTAACTACAGTTCGTCGCTACATCTGTAAGTGCAAGTTAAAACTCTACTATGCAAAGCGAAAGCCATTTATTAACAACACCCAGAAACACCGCCGGCTTCACTGGGCCCGAGCTCATCTAAGATGGACAGATGCAAAGTGGAAAAGTGTTTTGTGGTCTGACAAGTCCACATTTCAAATTGTTTTTGGAAACTGTGGACGTCGTGTCCTCCGGACCACAGAGGAAAAGAACCATCCGGACTGCTATAGGCGCAAAGTTCAAAAGCCAGCATCCGTGATGGTATGGAGGTGTATTAGTGCCCAAGGCATGGGTAACTTACACATCTGTGAAGGCACCATTAATGCTGAAAGGTACATACAGGTTTTGGAGCAACATATGTTGCCATCCAAGCAACGTCTTTTGCATAGTCGCCCCTGCTTATTTCAGCAAGACAATGCCAAGCCACATTCTGTACGTGTTACAACAGCGTGGCTTCGTAGTAAAAGAGTGCGGGTACTAGACTGGCCTGCTTGTAGTCCAGACCTATCTCCTGTATGTGTGGCGCATTATGAAGCCTAAAATACCACAACGGAGACCCCGGACTGTTGAACAACTTACGGTAAGCTGTACATCAAGCAAGAATGGGAAAGAATTCCACCTGAAAAGCATCAAAAATTGGTCTCCTCAGTTCCCAAACGTTTACTGAGGGTTTTTAAAAAGAAAGGCCATGTAACACAGTGGTAAAAATGCCCCTGTGCCAACTTTTTTGCAATGTGTTGCTGCCATTAAATTCTAAGTTGATGATTATTTGCAAAAAAAAAAAAGAAGTTTCTCAGTTCGAACATAATTTTTATATCGTTTATATCCTCATTCAGCAAGTTTGCATATATTAACAGTTCATACAGCATAGTGAACTACTTCCTCTGTTTGCAGAACTTCAAGCGTGAGGAGCAAAACTTTGTGGTGCAGAATGAGATCAATAATTTGGGATTCCTCACCGGAGAAGGCAAGACAAAAATGTCTAAGGTAAATATGTGGACGGATTGCAGCTCCATTTACCACAATCAGGGTAAAAGAGTTCCGTTTTAGGGACAAACTTATAATTTAAATATGAACAACGGTATAATAAACTGTTTTAAATGTTTGCAGTCAGGCGGGGACCAGGAGAGGAAGCACAAGCGTCGACGAGGAGAATACTACTCCGTCCAGACCTCTTTGATTGTAGCTGCCTTGAAGAAGATGTTGCCCATCGGCCTCAACATGTGCACCCCTGGGGACCAGGAGCTCATCTCCTTGGCTAAGACACGCTACAGCCTGGTGGGCTTACTCCCTTACCCTGCACATGTGGCACTTGTTTTAGTACAGATTCATCAGAAAATGATACTTACCGATGTGTTAATTGTTCCCCAAGTCACTTAATATGCTATGTTGTGACCTTAGAAAGATACAGATGATGAGGTGAAGGAGCACTTGCGCCAGAACCTTCATCTGCAGGACAAGGTAAGATGAGTGTGTATTGCTGATCATCAAATCAAAAGTTGCTCTTTGTTAACACTTATCTTCTGAGTCAGTAATAATCCAATAAAACCCAAAGTGTGGGACGTGTACAAAGGCTTTGATCTGGGCTTTGCAGTCTGATGACCCAGCAGTCCAGTGGCAGTTGAACCTCTACAAAGACATCATGATGAAGAGCGAAGAACAGGTTGACCCAGAGCACACGGTGGCTCGGGTGCAGAGTATCTCGGCTGCAGTTTTCCACCTGGAACAAGTAAAAACACAGATATTTTCACTTTCATTTCATCTTGTGTAAATTCACTGGATGCACCATTAGTTACACATGCACCATTTAGTGATGATAATTAAATGAAGGGTGTTCTAATGCAACTTTTTCACTTCCAATAGGCCCCTTGAGTTTTGGCCTGTACCAAAATTAATCCGATACAATATCAGCACAAATCATAGTACATACTCAGGGTCTGAATCTAACGGCGCGATCCAATTCCAATTTCTGGGTTGACGCTTCGATTTACAATCGATTCTCGATTCGACATTATTCTCGATTCAAACCAAATCTCTTCATGTATGTATTAGTATTATTTGGTGTAATAATCATGATAAAACTTTTTAAAATCAAGTTACAAGTTAGAAAGCCTCCTTCTAGATCAGGGGTCACCAACGCGGTGCCCGCGGGCACCAGGTAGCCCGTAAGGACCAGATGAGTAGCCCACTGGCCGTTCTAAAAATAGCTCAAATAGCAGCACTTACCAGTGAGCTGCCTCTATTTTTTTAATTTGATTTATTTACTAGCAAGCTGGTCTCGCTTTGCTCGACATTTTTAATTCTAAGAGAGACAAAACTCAAATAGAATTTGAAAATATTTTAAAGACTTGGTCTTCACTAACTGACAAAGAAACCGATAACAGATTTGGTGTCCAGTTCAAAGTGTGACATGATTTATTTAAAAATTTGAGAGTTGACTTTTGTATTTTACATGAGTTATTATTTGTACAAACATGGTGCAAAGTAATTAATGATTTGTTAAAAAATGTTAGTGGCTAGCTAGTTAAAATGGGATATTGTGATTTCACAAGACTGTCTTAAAAGTGATCATTTGAAAATGTTCAATTTGAAAAATGTGCACTTAGAGAAAATATAAAAATAAAGTGTTGCATATTGATATGTATCTGTTTCTATATATATTTATTGTGAGAAATCATTAAGATGATCAGTGTTTCCACAAAGATAAATATCATTAATTATTAATAATAACATAGAGTTAAAGGTAAATTGAGCAAATTGGCTATTTCTGGCAATTTATTTAAGTGTGTATCAAACTGGTAGCCTTTCGCATTAATCAGTACCCAAGAAGTAGCTCTTGGTTTCAAAAAGGTTGGTGACCCCTGTTCTAGATGCATGGAGATGGCCTAAAAAAAGTATTTTTAAAAATGTATTCTTATAAATAATAGAAAAATATATGTATTATATTTTTTAAATATTAATCAATATAGAATCAGGATGAATAAGAATTGCAATTCGGATGTGAATCGATTTTTTTATTAGTGCACCCCTATTCCATATTTTTATTTTGTAGTGTGGAATGTTAAAGACTTGATCAAGTGAAATTATTCAGAGAACAATGGTAGGTATGAAAAATAATGAGCTATTCGCCGGAATGGACTTATGCCTTCTTTAAATGGAAGTTGAGGGGTAATAACAAAGTTAAGTCCATGATGTAGTAAATTGAAGGACGCCGACACGTTTGTTACTCGATACTTTCTAATAAACTTCTGCCTTGAAGACTTTGTTAAATGCAACTATACTTATTTGATACTTGTTTGTATTGACAAATGTGCTGTTTTAGACTGCAATATTGTTCAATTAAGGACACTTATTATTATCAGTTTGTTTAGCTTGTGTGCTAATGTGTGCTTAGCCGTTGTGTAGCTGTTAGTTCCTAGAAAATAGTCTACAATGTTTATCTTTTGTAAATTAATTCACTAAAATAGAAGGAATGACCAATTTTAGTGCTTATTGGTACATATTTAGATGGTAACTGGTTGTTGAGATTTGCACAAGCCATCAATATGAGATACTTGTTTTTTGGGGTTTGTTTGCGATATCCGATATCAGTATTGGGTCAGGACACTACTATTAATAATCATGTCTAATAAATGTCCAATATTTTCATTATTGTTGTTTGCCTTGCTAAGTAGTATCAGGCAGGGTAGTGCAACCTCAATGATAAACAATATTACCTCTCTGACAGAGTCAGTCCAAACTGTCCTTGTAATGGCTCACGTTTTGAATGCACATTTATTCACGCGCGTTTTGCTCTTTCCGTGATACAGGTGGAGCAGCCTTTGAGGAATAAGAAGTGTGTGTGGCAGAAGCTGCTCTCCAAGCAACGTAAACGGGCTGTGGTGGCCTGCTTCCGTATGGCTCCTCTTTACAATCTACCCAGGTGAGTCTCCCTTCAAGTATCTATCTCGTTGCTGAAAAAACTGTCAGTATTGACATGACTTATTAAAGCCATTAATATGAAGATGTTTTTTTTATCAGGCTAAGTGTAAATAACAAGCAAGCAATTCCCAAGTAGTTGTGGAGGGGGATTGGATTGGACATTGTGTGGCCATGTAAACCCTCATCGCCTCCCTAATGACATGATCTCCTCTGTGTTGTTTTCTTGCATAATACTACATCATCCCTCCCTCAGATACAAAAATAATAATTACTTCCTGAATGGCTATCGGGAGGTTTGGCTGGAAAGGGCTTTCAAAGCCTACAGCTTTGACCGCTTGTTCTCCCTGCTGACGGTAAAGTGAAACTACGGGGCGAATGCTTCATCTGTTCAAAACCCTTCAGTCCTCCCCTTCCATCTACCAGGCTGGTGACCGATATGCACAGAGCAGCCAATTGTCTCAGCACTGTGGATTCTGATTGGTCAGCTACTATTGACCTCAAATGAACTTATAAGGGAAGTTTTGGGTGTCCCCTGAAAGCGAGAAGACAAAAGTCACCAATTGGTAAACAGGCTTAGCTGCAGTTTGGTTACTGCGATGTAAAAGTGTATTTTTTCTGAAGGAAAATTGCCGTTTAGTCATCTTTCCTGTTATATTACTATACAGCCACAGCATTAGGGACACATGAACAATTTAATAAGATCCAATATAAGCGCACTTTTAGAAAACACACAAACATATTTGTTATTATTGTGGTCATAGTTTGCACTGGTATAACTATAATCTATTTTGCCCTGTAATATTATTAATATTATGTATAAAGTGTTGCACTTCAAATTTACCTATTCGATTCAAATGTATTCACACAGCACATTTAAAACAATGCAAGGTAAGTGATGCACAGAAATAAAATACAATTAAAAGTTAGCACAAAAATTGTGTCAAAACACATTTATGACAGCCTAACGAATGATACAATTTTGAAATCATATAGTAAAGATAATAATATTATCACTATATAACACAGCTGTCAGACTCAAGGCCCGCCACATCATTTTATGTGGCCCGCAAAAGTCTGGAAATAATGTGCTTCAATAAAATACTTCTTTTTTTCTTTTTTTTTTACTACACGTATTATTTCCGTTTTGGCAAAAAAAAATACATGTAATGCATGCAATTGCATATATTTTTAACTTTAATATGATCTAATAAAGACATGCACCTGGGGATAGGTTGATTGGCAACACTAAATGGGCCCTAGTGTGTGAATGTGAGTGTGAATGTTGTCTGTCTATCTGTGTTGGCCCTGTGATGAGGTGGCGACTTGTCCAGGGTGTACCCCTCCTTCCGCCCGATTGTAGCTGAGATAGGCTCCAGCGCCCCCCCGCCACCCCGAAGGGAATAAGCGGTAGAAAATGGATGGATGGATGGATGATCTAATAATGCAACAAATATATTATTATACATTCCACAAAATGTATTACATTTTTTTATAAATACTTAAATATCTACTTCTTACATTATCCATCAAATTGTAGCATAGAACAATGACTATAGGTTGTACGGTAAAAAACTGGCAGCTCAGCCACCATAATTTTACCATAAAAAAACAGTGATGCTGTAAAAAGAAACTTACATTTTAAAACCTAATTTTTTTTTTTAGTCTACATAAAAAAAAATATATAATAATAAAATGTGTAGACAATTGTCTAATATTATAATAAGGTGACCCCATTTATATTAAAATGTTATTCAGTTACAAGTGGCCCTCTGAGGGCAGTCATAATTGTAATTTGGCCCCTTTGACACCCCTGCTTTGTAAGTAGGATATACAATTAACCAAGATATCCGTCTTACTGGATTTGAACGCTAATAGTGAAAGAAAGGCTGATCCACAGTCCAGGACCAGTTATTGAAAAGGCTCATAGTTATTTGTCCACTTCAGAAAATACGTGTGGAAACCACACAGTCACATATTCTAATGACATTTTAGATTGCCACTATGCACCGAAGGTAGTATCTCTTTTATTTTGGACAAAGTGAGGGCATTTGTTTTCATACATTTTTAGTTGAGATACCTGGAAGACAAGTGGTGACAATGCACATCATGAGCTGGTAATTTGCTTTCAATTAAATAGTTTATTGTTATGACGAAGCTCAAATGACTTTGACTCGACCCAAAGATTACTAATCAATCTCTGCAGAAATTGATGATCGCGCCGATTTACACAAAGGTAACCAATTCTCGGGAATTATCATTGTCCAATCAAAACTTATGTTTGTTCCTCGTGAAGCAGGAACAACAACATGTAATAAAATATAATTTCCTTATAACTCAAACAGCACAATTATCGTTCTCCTACAAAGCTCAGACCTACATCCGGTTCCTGTTCACAGCGCTAAGGCTTCTGGGTAATTTACGGTATAATAAATTATTACTATTATTAGTTATATTTAATTAAATGGTACAGTAATTTAACAACAAGGTTAAAGGGATACATTGATAACAAAGTCATAAAATTACACGTTGATTCAATGTTATTGAAAAGAAAAAAAAACTCAAAACATTGCAACTTTTCTAAAAATCCTGAAGGGACTGGAACTATTAAGTTGATTTGAGTTAATGGTGAATTTGAAGCAAATCATTTCTTAGGCCAGAAAGCTGTTGATATTATTATTGTTTATATTCCATAGCGGTCATGAAGCAAAATGTGCCTGAGGTTGAAAAATGTGCAATTCAACTGCAATTATCAGGAAAAGAATGCCTTTAAAGTTGCACAAAATTTGAACGGTCATCTTTACAATACTTGCTTGAGTAAAGTTTCTCCTATTGGATCCCGTTAATGTTTGTGTCCCTAATGTTGTGGCTGACAATTGAATGTTCCTCCTAATATTTATTTTTCAATCTGATAGTAATTTGATCGAAGCCATGTGACCAGTCAGAAAAGCCAGTGGGTCCCACATTGAACCAACACCACCCTGCCTGAGATGCACTATTGTCTAACCCCTCCTCCCCTCCTTACATCACTCCTTCCTGGCTCCTCCAAAAACTCACCACAATCCACCCTAATGCCATTTTACCTCCCTCCTCCATCTCCCTCCATTCCTCCCCCCTCCCCAGGCATCGTGCTATCAACCTCTTCATCCCGGCCTATCAGAGACTATGGATAGAGGCAGAGGAGTACTCCTTTGAGGAAAAGCTAGTTCAGGATCTGGCCGTAAGTACCGGACGGCCCTCGCCCGCCCCACACGTGCCCTGCGTTGGCACCCCTCTGCCGGTCCTGCCCGCCGATCGCCTCTTTAGCTCTGCGCCCGTTGAACCTTGGGAGCACACCAGTGCGGGGAGCTCGCCCAAATCCCCGAGGGGTACCCGTTCTAGGCGCGCCAAGGGCTTCAGACCGAGATCCGTCAGAGGTCAAAGACTGCATGAGCAACTCAGGAGACACAGGGCCAGCTCTGGCGCTCACAGCTCTAGAAAAGCCGGCTTTACCGTTGTGGCCGCAGTGGTAAGGAGCGCCGCTCGCTAAAGAGACCGTCGCTCCATGTTTTTGTCAGATCTGGATCCAACCCATCAGTTGTCCTTGTGTTCTCTGTAAGTCTGCAGTGTGACGCTGGTGTTACAGTAGGTTCTGTGGCCGTGAAGTCAGTGGCATGCTCGCGTCGTCACATTTCATGCTGGAACTCAGTTGAGAACAAGTTAATCAAAAACACAGAAATTGTTCAACACCGCATCTCCAAAAAAGTAGTGTATCGCAATGTCAATCAGTGGGTTATTTTTTTCTACATTTAAAACAGTTCCTTGTGGTCTACATAACATGTAATGGTGGTTCTTTGGTCAAAATGTTGCCTAGATTATGTTTTACAGACCATTATCAAGCCGCTTTCTGACCGCCTCTTTGGGATGCGCCTTTTTGTGGGCGGGTTCTTTTTACGTGCCTCTACTTTGACAGCGTCTTCTCTCCGTCGTATTTGTTGTACCGATATTTTTAGCGCTTCCATAGCGAGTCTACTGACAGACCTAAGTTAGAACTGTATGGTACTTTGTATTAGAAATGGCAACAGTGACGATGAATGCCCCACAACAAGAAGATACAGAAAAAGAAGTAGGTTGTTGACTACGGCGCGTACTACAATTGCGGATGTGCGCACATTTTCAGGATGTACCACTAGGTAAGAACATTTGGTTTTGCATGATATTGTGAATCAAAACGGCAGATAATGTCCCCTAATAGGTGTCATTTTGGGGTTCTTATACACACACCATAATGATACCCGTATGTTGAAGCACAGAACGTCTGACTATGGTCGCCGTAATGCGCTGACAATCCAGCAAGCGGTGCGACTTTGTAGTTTACCAAAGTCGTACTCAAACATTTTACTAGATTTATGAGCGCCATGTGTAATGTTCTATATTCAATGAACGCAATGAAACATTAAAGTTTTGGTCTTGCTTGCTTACGGGTGCTTGCTTGCATCATTTATCGAACAGGCGTCAACCTGCAGTACACACATATCTCTTATGCGTGACTGCCATATACACATCACACTTATCATTACAACATGTACCAAATAGAATTGCTTCAAGGTCGGGAAGCATGTACATAGGCGCAGTGTCGATTTTTGAGACAATGCAAGCATTTTAGGTGCGTCTTGTAGTCAAAAAGGATGATGGAAAAATGCCTGAATGTATTTTAGAGAGGGTGTCTGTGATGGGCGATATGCCTTAAAATCTACATGCAACATATATTGCATCCTCTTGCGATAATGATACACAGGTGAAACTCAAACATTTTTGAATATCGTGCAAAAGTTCATAGATGTCAGCACTTGAAATGTGAAACTTATATGTGATATTGACTCATTACATGCATAGTGAGATATGTCACGCCTTTATAGTGAGTCTGGGCTAGTTATAGTCTCATCCCTCACTTAAGGCATGAGTGAAGAATGCACTACCCACCAGATAGGTCCAAAAGAGAAAGCCGATACAGTTGTAACTGCTCACCGATGCTACCTGGTGGCTGTTTGAGCACACCGCAGCCCATCCATTTTCTACTGCTTGTCCCTCTCGGCATCGCAGGGGTTGCTGGAGCCTTTCTCAGCTGCATTTGGGCGGAAGGCAGGGTACACCCTGGATAAGTCGCCACCTCATCGCAGGGCCAACACAGATAGACAGACAAAATTCACACTCACATTCACACACTAGGGCCAATTTAGTGTTGCCAATCAACCTATCCCCAGGTGCATGTCTTTGGAGACTCTTTAATGCTTCAGTCACACGCAGGATTCTCACATGAGAATGAGACAAAAACACAACCTTACCTTTTGTGTGTGTTATGATTTTGATAATCATGGCTTACAGTTTTTGAAAACCCCAAGTTTTCTGAGATTTTTAATTCGAAGTTGTCATAAGCTGTAAGCCATAATCATTGAAATGATATCAAAAGAAGTCCTACAATATCTTGAGTTGCATGTCATGAGCCTATTCATCCATTTTCTACCGCTTGTCCCTTGCAGCTGGAGCCTATCTCGGCTGCATTCGGGCGGAAGGCGGGGTACATATTAATTTCACCTGTAAATCTAATTGCTGGAATAAATGACCCTTTGCATGATATTCTATTTTTTTTTTCAGTTTCACCTGTATATCACAATATATTATTTGGCATATACATGATAATAGGGGTTATATTTATATTTTTAACGTAGCTGCTGACATATGCGGTACTAATTGCTTAATTTTCCGGTTGTATTAATTTCTGAACTACTTGCTAATTTACTGTTAATATCTGGTTACATTCTGTTGTAACATGTTCTACGACACTTCTGTTAAAATGCAATAAGCCCCTATTATTCTGTTGGTTGGATATTTTGCATTACTTAGGGGATACTACCAATTTGGGTAAAAACCCAAGGTGTTTAATATTTCCTTATTCCCTTTTATTGCATACAAAATGTATAGTAAAATCAATAAGGCAAAATAACTAAATAAAAGCAAAAATGATTGGCTGCTATTTCCTAAGTTTGTAAACAATGACAAAACAAACTATTTTGTGACAGTTAAAAATATGGATCTATTTACTGCAGTATCAACCATATACTGATATTTTGGTATCGCCACTGTCGATTCTTGTATCAATCTGCCCACCCCTGTTCACATTCAGGAGCTCTACTGTTGCTCGGCGGTCACCTATGCTTTTTTTGTGGCCTCCTACGGTGTGTAGTGTATCGTGTTTAGCTATCCCTTATCCTCGAATCCTCCAATGATAATACTACTTGCCACCATGCGGGCGAAGATTAGTGATTTAGATGCTACACAATGGAGGGTAAATTAGCCGCTAGCAAGGACGCCACTTTGCGTTGAGGACTGCGCTTTGAAGTTTGCTGCTTCACTCTATTACGGGTTTTTTTAAGCACACTTTACATATTTTAGGCCTAAATTAAACCTTTTCAAGCATAAACATGGCTAAATGAACTCAAAATGTCAATACTACACTACAATTGGCCACTAGATGAGAACAACCCAATCAGAGCGTGCTGTTTAGTATTGTGACCACTGATTGGCTCAGCCTCAGCCATCATTACTATATTAGATTAAACGAATAAAGAGAGTGTAAAGGGGACTGATCCAATTTAGGATTGTTCCGGCTCTACAGAGTGCCCTCCGAGTCGGTTTCCTCAGTTCTGTCAGGTTCATTTGTCATCCGACTGGCTGTGTGCTGTTTGCTGTAACAACGCATGTGTTTACTCATCTTGTCCCTCCCACAAATCATCGAGACATGACATGTGGCATCTGCATGAGTCACTGCAGTGTTCAATTGTCCAACATTGAACGTGTCGACTACGCAAGGTGGCGATGGGGCCAAGTGTTGACAAAAAAAAAGTTAAAATGAGATTAAAGCTTACTTTAACACATTTTTTGACAGAAAACCCCCATGAAGATAGTGGAGGAGGATGAAGAAGAGGTGGCTGAGGTCCAGCCAGACCCTTTGCACCAGCTCATCCTCCACTTTAGCCACAACGCTCTGACGGAGAGAAGGTGTTGTACAGAAATAAACACACCTGGAAGAAACGATTCCTTCTTTCTTACCTGAAAATCTCTTGTTTTAGTCACTTGGAGGAGGATCCTTTGTATATCGCGTATGCTGACATGATGGCAAAGGTGGGCTTATTGAATGGCAGGGATGTCCAAAGTGCAGCCTGGGGGCTAATTATGTCCCGCAGCTCATTTGAAAAATACTATTTAAAAAAAACAACAACTAAAAAGTGGTATAAAAGATCAAACGGGTGGAATGTAACGGGGAAAAAAACACAAAGCTGCCATGCTGGCAGTTTGTTTGTTTTTTTACTTTAAAACTCTTTTTGCTTAAAAAAATAAAAAGGTTTAATCAACAGATCTGAAATTGATCTTTTTATTCACTTAAATATTCGAACACAGACTGTGGAAAAATATAAAAAATACTTGTTAAATAAAACATCTGCCTTGTTTTTGATGAATATTTCAGCCTACTATGCTACTGTATTTTAATGTTGATCATTATGTTGGTTCTTGGAGAGCCAAGTGTTTTGTGAGATGGTACTTAGTAAAAAAAAAAAATAGTTGAGAACCACTGATGGATTTTGGTGTTGGAAGTAAAAATAATGACTTATTTTTACACTTTTATGAGTGGAGGACTTTTAACTCCCCAAAGTTTTTTGTCTTTTTTTTTTAACTGTCTTTGTTCAAAAAATAATAATTTTTTTTTTTAAAAAGTCATGATTTTTTTTAAACCTAATTAAGGCTCTAGTTACTTGACATCAAATTTTTCATTTTGAAAACTGTTTTGGAGGAATATTTAGCTATAAAACAAGTAAAAAAAAAAAAAAAAGGGACATCAAATGTAAAAAAATAAAGACTTTTTGGCTTACAGATAGATGTGACGTGGATCTACAGATATTTAAGCGTTGAGAGTAAAGGGGGAAAAAATGAGGGGAGCCCTAAGGCTAACAATATAAATTTGAAAATGAAAAATATTCAAATGGCCCCCGGAAGCTTTCATTTTTCATTTTTTTAGTGGAAATAGTTTGGACACCCCTGTTGTATGTTATTCACATATAATGCAATTACTTAAAAGTGTCAATGTTCTTTGCACTTTTAGAGCTGTGCAGAGGACGACGAGGAGGAGGAAGAAGATGAGAAAGAGAAAACGTTTGAGGTGCATGCCTCAGCAGAGTTGCAAACATTTCTTTGAACTTTTAGCGCCTACGAAAAGTGTTTTGTGTTTGGAACCTTCAGGAAAAGGAGATGGAAAAGCAGAAGATCCTTTACCAGCAGGCTCGGCTGCATGCTCGTGGGGCTGCAGAGATGGTGCTGCAGATGATTAGCGCCAGTAAAGGTAATGCTGATCTGAGCTTGTAAACAACGCAGACAGTTTTGAGGGTTTAAATCTCCCTTTCGCCTCCTGTCAGGGCGCCTTGGCCCCATGGTGACCTGCACGCTCAAACTTGGCATCTCCATCTTAAATGGAGGCAATGTGCAAGTTCAGCAGGTACCGTATCTACGCTGCAGGTGCATCTTATCTGATGTCTAGCGGTCCTCAAAGACATACTTTTGATCTTTCCCACAGAAAATGCTTGACTACTTGAAAGAAAAACGAGATGCAAGCTTTTTCAAAAGCCTCTCGGGGCTGATGCAGTCGTGCAGGTATTGCTGTTTCATTATTCATGTCACAAGCAAAAAAAAAGAAATACACCAGAAGTGACTGTATCACTGCCTTCCTCCACTAGTGTTCTGGACTTGAATGCATTTGAGAGGCAGAATAAAGCAGAAGGTCTTGGCATGGTGACAGAAGAAGGCTCAAGTAAGTCCAAGATGTGGTGGGGCACCTGTCCTAATTCCAATGCAGTCTGAGGCTAACTTTGGCTGTGTTGAGTCAGACACGAAAAAGGTGAATAGTAGGACATACACAGTTAGCAGATGGTGATTATGGTCCAAGAAAGAACCCAATAAACTCATTGTGGATCTGTAAGAGATGCAGATACAGTGGAACCTCCATTTATTAACCTAATTGGTTCTTGAACACGGTTCAAAAATACAACAATGTTCTATTGATGCAAATTTCTCTATAAACAATGTAAACATGAATTATGGATTCCAGAATCCTAGAACCCGTTGGTGGACACCGGCGGTGAGGGATGCCGTCAAGCTGAAGAAGGAGTCCTATCGGGTTCTTTTGGCTCATAGGACTCCTGAGGCAGCGGACAGGTACCGACAGGCCAAGCGGTGTGCGGCTTCAGCGGTCGCAGAGGCAAAAACTCGGACATGGGAGGAGTTCGGTGAGGCCATGGAAAACGACTTCCGGACGGCTTCGAAGCAATTCTGGACCACCATCCGCCACCTCAGGAAGGGGAAGCAGTGCACTATCAACACCGTGTATGGCGAGGATGGTGTTCTGCTGACCTCGACTGCGGATGTTGTGGATCGGTGGAGGGAATACTTCGAAGACCTCCTCAATCCCACCAACACGTCTTCCTATGAGGAAGCAGTGCCTGGGGAGTCTGTGGTGGGCTCTCCTATTTCTGGGGCTGAGGTAGTTAAAAAGCTCCTCGGTGGCAAGGGGTAGATGAGATCCGCCCGGAGTTCCATAAGGCTCTGGATGCTGTGGGGCTGTCTTGGTTGACAAGACTCTGCAGCATCGCGTGGACATCGGGGGCAGTACCACTGGATTGGCAGACCGGGGTGGTGGTTCCTCTCTTTAAGAAGGGGAACCGGAGGGTGTGTTCTAACTATCGTGGGATCACACTCCTCAGCCTTCCCGGTAAGGTCTATTCAGGTGTACTGGAGAGGAGGCTACGCCGGATAGTCGAACCTCGGATTTAGGAGGAACAGTGTGGTTTTCGTCCTGGTCGTGGAACTGTGGACCAGCTCTATACTCTCGGCAGGGTCCTTGAGGGTGCATGGGAGTTTGCCCAACCAGTCTACATGTGTTTTGTGGACTTGGAGAAGACATTCGACCGTGTCCTTCGGGAAGTCCTGTGGGGAGTGCTCAGAGAGTATGGGGTATCGGACTGTCTGATTGTGGCAGTCCGCTCCCTGTATGATCAGTGCCAGAGCTTGGTCCGCATTGCCGGTAGTAAGTCGGACACGTTTCCAGTGAGGGTTGGACTCCGCCAAGGCTGCCCTTTGTCACCGATTCTGTTCATAACTTTTATGGACAGAATTTATAGGCGCAGTCAAGGCGTTGAGGGGATCTGGTTTGGTGGCTGCAGGATTAGGTCTCTGCTTTTTGCAGATGATGTGGTCCTGATGGCTTCATCTGGCCAGGATCTTCAGCTCTCACTGGATCGGTTCGCAGCTGAGTGTGAAGCGACTGGGATGAGAATCAGCACCTCCAAGTCCGAGTCCATGGTTCTCGCCCGGAAAAGGGTGGAGTGCCATCTCCGGGTTGGGGAGGAGATCTTGCCCCAAGTGGAGGAGTTCAAGTACCTCGGAGTCTTGTTCACGAGTGAGGGAAGAGTGGATCGTGAGATCGACAGGCGGATCGGTGCAGCGTCTTCAGTAATGCGGACGCTGTATCGATCCGTTGTGGTGAAGAAGGAGCTGAGCCGGAAGGCAAAGCTCTCAATTTACCGGTCGATCTACGTTCCCATCCTCACCTATGGTCATGAGCTTTGGGTTATGACCGAAAGGACAAGATCACGGGTACAAGCGGGCGAAATGAGTGGCGGGGCTCTCCCTTAGAGATAGGTTGAGAAGCTCTGCCATCCGGGAGGAGCTCAAAGTAAAGCCGCTGCTCCTCCACATCGAGAGGAGCCAGATGAGGTGGTTCGGGCATCTGGTCAGGATGCCACCCGAACGCCTCCCTAGGGAGGTGTTTAGGGCACGTCCGACCGGTAGGAGGCCGCGGGGAAGACCCAGGACACGTTGGGAAGACTATGTCTCCCGGCTGGCCTGGGAATGCCTCGGGGTCCCACAGGAAGAGCTGGACGAAATGGCTGGGGAGAGGGAAGTCTGGGCTTCCCTGCTTAGGCTGCTGCCCCCGCGACCCGACCTCGGATAAGCGGAAGAAGATGGATGGATGGATGGATGGACAGTTTTGATTAACGTCCATATTTTGTACACTTTTCACACAATATAAAGTGCTATACAGTACTGTACATCAAACAAACATAACAAGGAAGTAATAAATCAACTTTCTATTTAACTGCAAAGTCAAAACAACAGCCAGCTGAACTGTCCTCATTTGCAGCCACCCTAAGGTGCACTCACATTTTGAAATCACTAAACTCCTTCAATTCAACAGCCAGTTTGCTTCAATGATTAGGAATAAAATAAATCCACTTCACCTTGTCGGTTAATCTTCTTGGTGTGCAGCACCTTCGTGAATGTTTCAATTCAAACCACACATCTCTTGTGTTGATGTGGGTGCAATTAATCCTGGTTGTAATTTATGGTTTCACCATTAGATAACGCCAAAGTTATGTTGATACAATTAATCCTGGTTGTAATTTATGGTTTTACCACTAGATAGCGCCAAAGGTATGCTGATGCAATTAATCCTAGTTGTAATCCAATGCGTTTTTTGGACTCATATAGAGCTAGAAAACTACAAAAAGGCTGTAAAAAGGCTAAAAAAAACACTTAAGAAACACATGTATCAGTGAGCACAGTAGCTAACGACAGCACTGCTGTGCTGACTGAATGAGCACTGAATGCACTGCGAGCCACACAATAGGTGGATGAAAAGTTTGTACACTAAAACAAGGTTCGTAAACCCAAGCAAGTTTGTATTCGGCTTGTTGATCGTAAATTTAAGCTTTTTGTACAATAAGGGGTTTGTAAATCGGGGTTCCATTGTATATGAATTAACGCCTAATATTAAAATGTTTTTAGGTTAGATTTGTGATGTGCGATACCACTAATTTCCCCCCCCCCCGAAAATTCTAGCTGGTATCGGTGATACCGATCTGATACCAATACTTTTTGCAAATATACCTAAAGTGTCTGCTAAAATTTAATAAATTCTGTATTTTCAAATAACGTATGTCAAAAAAATAACAGTAAACATGTAAGAGAAAAAAAAGAGAAAAAATAGGAATGTATTAATGATATACCTATTCACCTATAACACAAAGTTTTGTCTTAGTATTTATAAAATCTGTTTTTAGCACCTTTTTTTTTATTTAAAAAAAAAACGTCCAAATGCCCTCCCTCCCCCCAAATTATAACAACCATAATAAACACTGTTAATTGTGTACAGTAACTGAACATTAATATTTTTGTACAGGTAGAATTTTATACACACACGAGGTTATGCAGTTACATAATCAAATTATTAATATTTTTATTCTATTCTCACATGGGGTAAAAAACAACAGTAAAAATGTAAGTAAAAAAAGCAAAAAAAATTGGTACATAATGAGAAAATGTTCTAATATTTAATAATATATTTAGTCACTAATATTACTAAGCTGAGACAATATTTGTCTTTGAATTAAAAAAGTATCACTTTGCACACACTTTGATTTTTCAGTATGCGGCCCTCGGTTACAAAGGTTTGGACACCCCTGAACTAAAGTATCAAATGTATCGATATTTTGATTTCAGAATCGATATTAGAGCATAAAGATCTGGTATTGATATTTCAGTATTGATGCACAAATCACTAGGTTAGATAGGTTCCTGAAGGTTTAAACAAGCACAATGTGGCAACTTGGGGGGAAGTTGCTCAGGAAGTTGAGCAGGTCATCCAGAAACCAGAGGTTGGTGGTCCAAACCCAGCTTTCTTCATGCATGTGACTCCTGTTTTCATGGGAAAGACTTCACCAATATTGCCTGAATGTTAGGTGACGGTGGTTATAAAGCGCTTTGCGTGTCTAGAAAGGCACTATTTAATTCTAAGTTCTGTTATTATTGTTGACTATCTAGAGAAGCTGCTTAATGTGTAACACATTCCTTTTAAGGGGTTCAACGTAGGTTGTATACCAGTTCTTGTAACTGATCTCCACCTGATTCCATGTTTAAATTAAAGGCTTAATTACCAGGATCTGCCTGATAGATCTGGTAAAAGTAGATCTGGTAAAAGTAAACTGGACGTGAAAACATAGACTTTCGGTATACCCCCATGTTTCCATCGAAAGATTGCTCTAGGACAGGGGTTCTTAACCTTTATGACCCCAGGGCCCAACTTTTCCACTACAGAAGGGCCCGGGGCCCACTCAAATATTATCACAAAAAAATATATATACAATTATGTTGTGCTAATATAGATAACCTAAATTAATAATGAACATGGTTAAGTAAGCTGTCGATAAAATTAAAGTTCACATGAAAATACAGTTGTACCACTGTAGTCATAGTTTTTGCGCTTAAAAAACGTCTCTATGACTTTAGCGCCACCCTTCTGTTTGTTTAGGATTGTCATCACACTGCAAAAAAAAAAGCTAACAAAATTTAAGATAATAAAGACTAGATTTTTAGGAAAAAATACTATAAACTAGTGAAATCATCTGTCCATGTAGCTAGTTAATTTTACTTGGTAAGATATCGTACATTAAGATATGTATTTCTAGAAGTTAGCAGGACTTTTAAGATAGATATAGATATTTAATCCTGAAAAAAAGCATTATTCAACTTGCAATTCTTGAAATTAAGCATCCCTGGCATGTTGCAGAATCTTTGTATGTCGGGGGAAAAACAAAATATTTTATTGAAATAAAATATTTGATACCATTATTATTTAATACAAATATTTTCTAAATTTTAAAATGTTTTAAATAGAATAGAGAAAATGTAATTGTTCATGCTAAATGACGAAAGATAAGTAAAAAGCTTGTAAAACTCGGGGAAATTAAAAACAAGGGAAGTTTATAGAAATACAATTTTAAATCTTTGCTAGTGGTGGAAAAGTGTATGACAACTGAGTAGCGGCTGTGGCCCATACGGACCACAGCTGCAAAACAGATATTTTTTGGCGGCCCTTTAGGGGTTAAGAAACCCTGGTCTTGGACGAGGAATCTAATTTCTGGTGTAATCATCAGCAACATTTATGGTCTTGAATGTTTAAAAAGCGATATTTGTGGATACAGGTGGCCTCTGCATGAGTTTGAAGCCACCGTGATGCAGTAGGAGATACTGTAAGTGTGGTAAAGTGGATGTACTGTAAATAGGTCTTGATTATAGATCAAATACTTTGTCACTGCAATTTACAACACTGTTCACCTGATGTTTTCCCAATCACTACTAAGTCATTTCATTATTGGGTCCTCATCTTTAACAATTCACTGTTACTACCTTGTGTCTGTTATGACCAGGACTTGTCTGCTCGTTTCACAGACAGGTTACCTGACAGGATTTTTAACCGCATGACTTATGTATTCATACTCTTTGTACTGTAACTCACTGTCCTCTCTTTTTGCATATGTCTTCATGTATTATTTGTCTCTCTCCTCTCATTAAAAACCATCGATGGCAGTCCACACTGAGCGGGGTAAATAGCAAATTAAGAGCATCTTCATATGGTTATGCTACAAAATGAACGTGTCCTCCTATAATTCATGTCCCCTTCCTCCACTCCTTAATGTCACTATGCATGCTGACTGATGCTCATAAGCCATCGCTTGTCCTTTGTGGTTTTTTTGTACTCATTCATTTAATTTTTCACATTTACTAATGCAAACTGCTTACTTTTGTTATAAGGGTTGTGCACTCTTCTTCTGCTTACACAAAGATTTACAGTATTTCAAACTTTTTACACAAAACTGGCTTCCTTCTCGGTGTTTAACTTTCATATGATATCATATATATATATATATATATATATATGTATATGTATGTGTATATGCATATGTATATGTGTATATGTATATATATATGTATGTATATATATATGTATATGTATGTATATATAATATATATATATATATATATTTGTGTGTGTGTGTATGTATATAAATATATATATATGTATATATGTATATAATATATATATATGTGTATGTGTATATGTATATATGTATATGTATATAATATATATATGTATATAATATATATGTATTTATATATATATGTATAATATATATATATGTATTTATATATATGTATATATATGTATATAATAATATATATATATATATATATATATATATATATATATATATATATATATATATATATATAATATGTGTTTGTCTTTATCTTGTATTAAAGCACACACTGAGCTTTGTTGGCTGGATGAGTGAATTATATCTTTGTGTGTCTTTCGCTCTTAATATATATGTATATATGTATATGTGTATATGTATATATATATATATATATATATATATATATATATATATATATATGTATGTATATATATGTATATGTATGTATATATATGTATATAATATATATATATATATATATATATATATATATATATATATATTTGTGTGTGTGTGTGTATGTATATAAATATATATATATGTATATAATATATATATATGTGTGTGTGTGTATGTGTATATGTATATATGTATATGTATATAATATATATATGTATATAATATATATGTATTTATATATATATATGTATAATATATATGTATTTATATATAATATATATATGTATATAATAATATATATATATATATATATATATATATATATATATATATATATATATATATATATATATATATATATATATATAATATGTGTTTGTCTTTATCTTGTATTAAAGCACACACTGAGCTTTGTTGACTGGATGAGTGAATTATATCTTTGTGTGTCTTTCGCTTTTAGCTGAAAAGATGAATCCTTCATCAGGCTAGCGGTTCATTTTTATCCACATTTTATCACTTTGGATTCGGTTTTGAACCTGCAATCTAAAGGTTACTATTGTAGGCTTTAAATATGTTTTCAACATTTCCCTCGTGCTGCTTGCTTTGTATGTATCGCTTATTTGGAGATATTTGGAACTGAACTTTTTGGGGGAATTGTGCCCATGTTTTTATTTGTCTTTACGCATTCTAAGTCGTAAACATTAACAAAAGTCCGCTAACAAGGGAGCCAATGGGACTGGCTTTATTCCGCCTAAAAAGCACTCTAAAAAAGCTTAAACCACCTCCATCATCGTTTTATATACATTGTGTAAGTACCGTATTTTCCAGACTATACATCGCACCGGTACATAAGCTGCACCCACCAAAATTTTGAAGGAACACATATTTTTCCATATATTAGCCGCACTTGATCATAAGCTGCGGATTTGTGAAATGAGTGATTTGCACAGAAATACTTTGTAAGTGTTTATTTACATACCTTAATTGTTTCCAAACGGTGTCTGAATCACAGCAGTAAAACAAAACAGAAATCATCGTCGTTTGAAAAAATATATCACTCTTAAATCAACACTGTAGTTAATACTATGATCAATGTTAATTAAAATACTAAATGTGGGATATAAATAATAATGGAAGTATAATTGTTTGTATATAGTATGTAAATTGGTACAAAGGTTTAACACGTGTACAAGGATATTTCACATGCCTTTACTGTGTATATTATTTAACTGTGTTTATGTTGTGTATAATGTGTATTTATAAGATGTTGTACAAAGGACATTTAATAATTTTCGGAAGTTCATCTTGTACTTGACATTGTTAATAGGGTTAGGCGCAATAAGTGTTCAACTTCAGCCTAAACCCTTTCGGTCTGCAACATTTTCATTTTCAATCTATGAATGTACAACTGTTTGTTTATTTTGTTGACGATTGACCGAAGAATAATAAACTATATAGACCCACTCGCTGCGGAAGCTAGCTCTCCAACCAGCTAAACAGACTTTTAATAACTCCACGGTGACATTTTGGTGAATTTACTGAGGAATTTTTTAAAACTGAAGATATTACAAAAACAATACTATTGTAAATGAATAATACTAACACAGACACTGGTAAATGTTTTAGCATTTTAGCTAATGCTAACAACACTGGCTTCATTACATTACGATATGCATAAAATATGCATAAAAACACTCCTACAGACTAAGTTGAATGTCAAAGTTGACCAACTTCTCGGTTTATGTCCACAACCTTTTACTATCCAGGTGAGAGGCATGATTTATAATCTAGAATTAACTTTCACCAACTCCGAGGCGATGCGGCAGCTCACCAGCTTACTATGTCAATATAGCAGCAAAAGCTAGTTTGCTCTCTTTGATCAATGCGCCGCTAAAAAATAGTTTTTCTGCGTTAGTGCTTATAATAAAAATATTGCGAGTACTTGGTAACTTCAGGTAGCGAGATGGAGAGGGAGTATTGTTGCCCTTTTTTGAATGTTTTTTTAGAGGGTTTTATGGGCGGAATAGTGTACTTCCATGCATTGTTAGCCACCTCGTATTTGCTGTATTTAACAAATTAGAATGCATTAAAAAAAAAGATAAAAAAGTGTTTTTTTTAACAAAAAGATTGTGAATGATAGGCAGAATTCCAAAAAAGTGCAGTACCTCTTTTAAGATTAAACCTGACAGTTTTGTCTTCAGTATTTTGTGTCCCTAACCACTATCTATTCTCACAAAAGGCTCCAAAGTGCTACAGAATGATGAATTTACCAAAGATCTGTTCCGATTTTTGCAACTTCTGTGCGAGGGGCACAATGGCGGTAAGCTAGAAAAAAAAAAAAAAAACTGAATTCCATACAGCATTTGCATTTTTTTTTTTTTTGCTAAAACATCAATGGTGAGCAATATTTTTCTCATTTTTCAGAGTTCCAGAACTTCCTGAGAACCCAAACTGGAAACACAACCACAGTCAACATTATCATCAGCACTGTTGACTATTTACTGCGCCTTCAGGTGTGTTTGTGTAGCACAAATGTAAAAGTAAAGAGATGCACCAGTATTTGCATTATTATGATTTTGTGTTATAATATTGATATTACATATATAGGAATCTATCAGCGACTTCTACTGGTACTACTCTGGCAAGGACATTATTGATGAGACTGGCAAAGTGAACTTCTCCAAAGCATTATCTGTGGCCAAGCAGATATTCAACTCTCTGACTGAATATATTCAGGTAAATAATCAAAGCATTTTTTTATTATGTCGATACATTACATTTGACGTGTTTTATATATTCATCCCATCTTTCTGTTTTTTTTATTTTCCTCAGGGCCCTTGTATTGGGAACCAGCAGAGTCTTGCACACAGCAGATTGTGGGATGCAGTTGTAGGCTTTTTGCATGTTTTTGCCAACATGCAGATGAAACTATCTCAGGTATTTTACATTGTAAGAGAAAAAGGCACTTGCTTTTGAAATAAATACTTACTTTAGCTTAGAAGTTTATTACACCATTGGTTAGGTCCATTTGTTTAGATGTTTTGTTTTTTAACTTAGGCTTTGAATTATATTTAAAATTAATTATTCAAACTGTATTGTTTGCTGCTATCTATTAATGCAGGGTGATGCAATAATTTCACAACATCCACAGACACAAAGTAGGACCTCTATGGTAAAATTTTGGGCAGCAAATTTGGAAAAAAATAATCAATAGAAAAAAATGAAAACTGAAATAATTTGTTCTGGGGCGAAGCCTGTTCGCTGAAGAAAAAACAATGATCAAACTTAAGGGTGTCCCGATACAACTTTTTAGGTACGATATTGGAGCCTTGTGTGTTCAGGCTGATGCAAATAATGATCTGATGGGATATCATAATCATACATACTTTTATTACTTTGTATTGTGAAATAATAGAAAAGGCTCGATCAAGTAAAATTCCTCAGAGAACAATGGTAGGTAGAAAAAACACAACATTGTTCTAGTGGCTACAATAATTAAGTTCATTATGCAGTAATTTGAATGATGCGGACACATTTGTTACTGGATCATTTCTAATACACTTCTGCATTGGAGACTTTGTATGTGTAAGTAATATTCAACTATAATTATAAAATAAAGGGTTGGAATTGGGGGTTAAATCACCAAAATGATTCCCGGGCGCGGCACCGCTGCTGCCCACTGCTCCCCTCACCTCCCAGGGGGTGAGCAAGGGGATGGGTCAAATGCAGAGGACACATTTCACCACACCTAGTGTGTGTGTGTGTGTGACAATCATTGGTACTTTAACTTTAAATAATAATTTGATACTTGTTTGTATTGACAAATATGCTGTTTTAGTCTGCAATATTGTTTAATTAAGGCAGTTCTTCTAAATCCACTGCACAATTTGTAGCCATTAATCTTGACTTCCTCATTTTTATTTATTATATAAAAATTAAGCACAAATTGTTTTCTTAATTTTCGTTTTGTTGGTTAAAATGTTTTATATATTGTGCTCCAGTGTTAATGTTGCTGATCAATTAGAATGTATTATTGTTTATTTAATTTAAATTTGCAGTATCATATGGCTCAAGTCGGTAAAAAAAAGTTTATAGTTTATTTTGTCTTTTTTTTTCTCTTTAATATTAAGGTCACAATGTTATGCAGAGTTGTACTTATATACATTTTAGAGACAAATTATACATTTATAGTCCCGGTGGAGAGTGGAGGAAGGCGTAACAGAAAATAATTGGGAAGCACTCAATAAAAGACACTTGTTTTATATGTCTAGCTTGTGTGCTATTGTGTGCTTAGCTGTTGTGTAGCTGCGCGTTCCTGGTAGCCGACAGCCTAACATGTTTATCTTTGGTAAATGACTTCACTAAAATACCAAAAAAGACCAAGCATGTGTACTTATTGGAGGACATTTAGATGTCTGCGCTGCAGATTTGCTTGTATCCGAGATTTTAGAAGCAAGTTGTTGTAATCTGATCCTTATTTTTTCTGATATCAAACCGAGTTCCGTTTTTTGATAAATTTACAGCTCCCGAATCTGTAGCTGACGGACAAATATTTTAGAGCTCCATGGTGTATCTTAAGATGTGTGGTGAAGCCTGCTTTTAAAAAAAACAAAACTGGTGGGCATGTACAAAGGGCGGGCTCATCCAGCTGGGGGCGGGTCACAAGCAGAATAATATGTCCACAACAGAGTTTTGATTTGTTAATTTTGCATAATGGAGGACCTTTAAGAAGTGTACTTGTACGTTCCTGCAGGATGCCAGTCAGATTGAACTGCTGAAGGAGCTGATGGACTTGCAGAAGGACATGGTGGTCATGCTGCTGTCCCTGCTCGAAGGTAACACATTTTCTTTGATGTGATTATGGTTTATGGTTTACGTTTATTCCTAACATGCATACACAGTTACAATGTGATGTATTTTTTTCCATTTTATAGCCGTAACAAACACATTTATTCATTTCCTAGTCTACATTTACTTCACAAATAATACAGTTCTCAATAAATACTTAAATAAGTTGAAAATCACATGATTAGATGAATACAATTATCAAATTTTTCAATAAAGTATACAATTTTTCTCAAGATTCTTCTTCATTTTACTTTGTAGACATTTTGAGTTTGAACAGTTTCTTAAACTGGATCATATTATTACAGGGGTGTCCAAACCTTTTCCACTGAGGGCCGCAAACTAAAAAATCAAAGCACGCGGGGGACATTTTGGTCATTTTCATTTTCAAAACCAATATAAAATATATTGTAACCCCCTTAGCGCTCCTCTCAATTTTGGTGAACGGTAAAGGTCTCAGGAACCCAAAAGGGTCTCAGCCATTAAAGTGTTAATATAAAGTCATATATCATTTGTTTTTACTTTCAACACATACATTTAAAATTGTTTAAAATGTTTTATGCCGTTTTTGTCAAAGCCATCTTTTTTTAATATGAAAATACCCAAGCTATGCAATATTTCCCTAAAAAATGTTCTAAGGTAAATATTTGAAGTGAAGTAATTAGTGTTAAATATGTAAATAATTCATGACATTGTTTTTGATTCACTACTATTTTTTGAGCAATGACAGTTTAAAAAAAAAAATCAGACTAAAGGTCTCAGGGAAACATAAAGACACCACTCATAACAGTGTTAAAAATAAGACATCTATATCAATATGTATTATTTGGTTCACAAGACATATATCAATAAGTATTATTTGGTTCATAGGCCATATATCAATATGTATTATTTGGTTCATAAGCCACATATCAATAAGTATTATTTGGTTCATAGGCCATATATCAATATGTTTTCTTTGGTTCATAATACATATATTAATATGTATTATTTAGTTCATAAGACATATATCAATATGTATTATTTGGCTCATAAGACCTATCTATATGTATTATTTTTTACTTGTCGATTATACGTTTTTGTGTTTTTTTGAGACTGTTTCAGAGTAAAAAAAAACTGTGGTATTAGTGTCAATATTGCGCCATTTTCTTGTTACTTTGCACCTGTTTGTTTTTTTATCCCACTTTTTAATGTTTTTTTGTAATATTATTTTTTGAATGTGTCGTGGGCCATTAAAAAATTAGTTGTGGGACGCACTTTGGCCACTCCTGTGTGAGTATGTTGTTTAATTTACTTGCTTAAGCCATTCCATAATTTAATTTCCACATATTGATACACTAAGGGTTTTAAATGTGTAAATTAACTTTTTCTCTAAGGTTATATTTCTCCTCTTTTGTTGAGAACAATTGTAGTAAATTTTTGGGTTGCAGGTTATAGTTTATACATAATTCTAGCTGTTTGCAATTGCACTAAATCATTGAATTTAAAAATGTTTGATTTAATACATAAAGGGTTTTAATGTCATCACATTACCGTATTTTCAGGACTATAAGCTGCACCCACTACATTTTAGAAGAAAAAAACAAATGTTCATGTAATTTCTGTACCGGAATATAAGTCGCAAGTGTATACCATACGTTGTGAAATGAGATATTGACATAGAAATATTTTATACCTTAATTGTTTCCAAACGGCAGAAAAAACGGCTGATCAAACAAAACAGAAAAGTCATTGATGTCTTTATTCATCATTTATGAGATGAGTAAGATTTTCTTTTTTAATAAGGTTGAAGACGTTTATTGGGATTCTTCTTCCTTGTACTTTGTAAACACTTTGAGTTTGAACAGTTTTTTTTGTACATTGTCTGATTTCTTTGCTTAATCCATTCCATAATTTAGTCATTAGCAAAAACAAATCCATAGATTTTCCGCACCTTTGTATAAAGCCGCAGGGTTCAAAGCTTAGGTAAAATGTAGCAGCTTATAGTCCGGAAAATACGGTATGTATTATTCTAACTGCAGGTGCACTTAATGCAAATGTGCATTTCCTCCCCAGGCAATGTTGTCAATGGAACCATCGGGAAGCAGATGGTCGACACCCTTATGGAGTCCTCCAACAATGTTGAGATGATCCTAAAATTCTTTGACATGTTCCTCAAGCTGAAGGACCTGACCACATCCGACAACTTCAGGGAGTACGACCCCGAATGTAAGGGCGTCATCTCCAAGAAGGAGTTCCAGAAGTCAATGGAGAGCCAGAAGCAGTACAGCCAGTCGGAGATCGACTTCCTGCTCTCGTGTGCCGACGCCGACGAGAACGACATGTTCAACTACAAGGAGTTTGTGGAGCGATTCCACGAACCGGCCAAGGACATCGGCTTCAACGTGGCCGTGCTGCTGACCAACCTGTCGGAGCACATGCCGCACGACACGCGGCTGGCCACCTTCTTGGACCTGGCCGAGAGCGTGCTGAGCTACTTCGAGCCTTATCTGGGCCGCATCGAGATCAACGGCAGCGCCAAGCGCATCGAGAGGGTGTACTTTGAGATCAGCGAGTCCAGCCGGGAGCAGTGGGAGAAGCCGCAGGTGAAGGAGTCCAAACGCCAGTTCATCTTCGACGTGGTCAACGAGGGAGGTGAGAGCGAGAAGATGGAGATGTTCGTCAACTTCTGCGAGGACACCATCTTTGAGATGCAACTGGCCTCGCAGATCTCTGAGCCCGACGCTGTGGAGCAACCCGAGGAGGAGGAAGAGGAGGAAGGATTCGCCATCCTGCAGGAGCTGGCTGAAGAGGACGACGGTACCGCAGAGTCGATGTCCGCCTTTACCTCGGCATGCCGCTCGGTGAAGAAGAGGATAGTCCACGCACGCCAAAACGTGTCGGTCAAAAACATCCGCAAGAAGCTCAAAAAACTGAAGAAGCTGACCATAAAGGAGATGGTCACATGCTTCTTCTCCTTCTTCTGGATGCTCTTCACGGGCTTCTTCAAAGGGATCTATAGCCTCGTCTTTGGCTTCTTCCACGTCGTCTGGTCCTCCATGTTCGGCGGCGGCTTGGTGGAAGGCGCCAAGAACATCAAAGTGACGGACATCCTGGGGAACATGCCTGACCCCACGCAGTTTGGCATTCACGGAGACTCCACGGAGGGAGAGAAAGTCGAGGCCGTAGAGTCTTCCGGAGGCTCGGACGCCGCCGTGGTTCCGGCGGCGGACATAGCAGAGGTCGACACCTTGTTGGAGATGCTGAACGTACCCAAGAAGGAAGGCGGGAAGCACGTGGAGCCCGGTCTGGGGGATGTTTCGGAGCTCAACGCCGAGGCCTCCAGCACGGACCACAAGGAGGTTTGTTCCAACCAAACGAGAACTTTTTTATTCTTCTTCTCAACATTTATTATTCCTCTCTGTGTGATGCAGAAAGCGACGTCCAAGGCCGATGACTCCCCTGAGAGCGAACCCGAGAAAGCCGAGTGAGTAACACTTAGAGCATGTGTGTCAAACGTACGGCCCGTGTGCCGGATCAGGACCACAAACAGGTTTTACTCGGCCCGTGAGATTAATTTGCTGAGTATAAAAATGAGCTAAAATTTTGGAATGGAATGGAAGAAACTGCTGTTCTAAATGTGTCCACTGGATGTCGCTATAGCAATTCTTTGTGTCCCCTGTCAGCGGCGCATGATTTCAGAGGGGGCGGAGTTATGTGCCGTGTTAAAATACTTCCGTGTTTGGACACTACGTACTTACGCTACTTATTAGTGATAGTATACAAAATGTGGATTGTTACCTTCCTGTCTTGATTGTCAAAGATGTTGATAATGTAACCTGTGACATTTCTACTCAAATAAATGCTTTTATAATCTTTAAGGACTGGGGACACATTTTCTGGGTGCACATACATATGCAGAAACAATATGTATCCCCTTTAACTTCATATGTGAATAATGAAAGAAGTCCAAATTCACACGTTTTTTGTAGATGATGCTACTTGTGTACAGAATAAACCACATGATGTCTGTATATCAGTTGAGGAAATTACATTAATAACATCTGGTAATTTGATTTTGATATTATCCATATATTCTTCTCATAAATTAAAAAATAACACTAATGGGAGCATTTTAAAACTCTGCCAGACTCAATCCCACCTATTTGACTGATGAACATAATCACATCATTTATTCAGAAAGTATAAATAACAACAAATAAAGATAAAATACTATTAACCGCAACATGTAAGTGTGAAAAAAAAAAAAGTTTTTTAAATTTTCAGAATGTGCCTGATCTATTTTTAACCAAAGAAAACAATCGGAAGTTGTCTTTATTTTTAAGTTATCACGCCATGATTTTACCAGTCCGGCCCTCTTGGGGATGGATTTTTTTTAGAGCTAAAGTGAGTTTGACACCCCTTATTTAGAGGATGCGAAATGTGAGGAACAAAAGCAGGTCAGATAACATCCGTGACTTCCCACAGCTTAGAGAAGCGGGAGAAGGAGGACCAACCAAAGACGGAGGAAGCCAAGGAGCCAGCAAGTGGGGAGAAACCCAAAATAAAATCAAGTCAACCCAAAGAATCTTCACCTGCCTTCATGTCCAATGTCTTTGCCACACTTGATGTCTATCTGACCAAAATGCTGGTAAGCACACGTTTTCTATATCTTTTAACAACACATCTACTTCTTCCACTTCTATTCCAGAAGTTTTTTTTGACCTCAGGGCCCAACTTTTCCACCACAGAGGGGCCCAGGGCACACTTAAATATTATCACAAAACAATTTACATACAATTATGTTGTGCTAATATAAATAACCTAAATTAATAATGAATATGTTTATTAACGGCAGCACGGGGTAACAGGGGTTAGTGCGTCTGCCTCACAATACGAAGGTCCAGGGTTCGATCCTGCGCTCGGGATCTTTCTGTGTGGAGTTTGCATGTTCTCCCCGTGACTGCGTGGGTTCCCTCCGGGTACTCCGGCTTCCTCCCACCTCCAAAGACATGCACCTGGGGATAGGTTGATTGGCAACAGTAAATGGGCCCTAGTGTGTAAATGTGAGTGTGAATGTTGTCCGTCTATCTGTGCTGGCCCTGTGATGAGGTGGCGACTTGTCCAGGGTGTACCCCGCCTTCCGCCCGAATGCAACTGAGATAGGCTCCAGCACCCCTGCGACCCTGAACGGGACAAGCGGTAGAAAATGGATGGATGGATGGATGGATGTTTATTAACTAAACTGTCAATAAAATTAAAATGCAAATGAAAATACAGCTTCGCCACTAAAGTCATAGTTTTTGTGCTTAAGAAACTCCTCTATAACTTTAGCTCCACACTTGTTCTGTTTGTTTGATATTGTTATCACACTGCAAATAAGAGCTGACAGCTAAAAAGAGTAAATTTTAGGAAAAAATACTAAAAACTAGCGAACTGTCCGCCCTGAGATCGGTAGGTTGTGAGTTCAAACCCCGGCCGAGTAATACCAAAGACTATAAAAATGGGACCCATTACCTCCCTGCTTGGCACTCAGCATCAAGGGTTGGAATTGGGGGTTAAATCACCAAAAATGATCCCCGGGCGCGGCACCGCTGCTGCCCACTGCTCCCCTCACCTCCCAGGGGGTAGAAAATGGATTAGAAAGGACAGATTTAAAAATAATAATAAAGAGAAAAGCATTTATTTATTTATTATTATTTTTAAACTTGGGACTTGGGCCGTAGTTTGGGGACCCCTGATATAGACAGACAACATTGACACTCACATTTACACACTAGGGACAATTTAGTGTTGTGTATGTATACATGTATATTCATATATACACATTCATATATACATACAGTCGTGGTCAAAAGTTTACATACACTTGTAAAGAACATAATGTCATGGCTGTCTTGAGTTTCCAATAATTTCTACAACTTATTTTTTTGTGATAGAGTGATTGGAGCACATACTTGTTGGTCACCAAAACATTCATGAAGTTTGTTTCTTTTATGAATTTATTATGGGTCTACTGAAAATGTGACCAAATCTGCTGGGTCAAAAGTATACATACAGCAATGTTAATATTTGGCTACATGTCCATTGGCGAGTTTCACTGCAATAAGGCGCTATTGATAGCCATCCACAAGCTTCTGGCAAGCTTCTGGTTGGATTTTTGACCACTCCTCTTGACAAAATTGGTGCAGTTCAGCTAAATTTGTTGGTTTTCTGACATGGACTTGTTTCTTCAGCATTGTCCACATGTTCTCAATGGGGTTTAAGTCAGGACTTTGGGAAGACCATTCTAAAACCTTAATTCTAGCCTGATTTAGCCATTCCTTTACCACTTTTGATGTCTGTTTGGGGTCATTGTCCTGTTGGAACACCCAACTGCGACCAAGACCCAACCCAACTGATGATTTTAGGTTGTCCTGAAGAATTTGGAGGTAATCCTCCTTTTTCATTGTCCTATTTACCCTCTGTAAAGCACAAGTTCCATTGGCAGCAAAACAGGCCCAGAGCATAACACTACCACCACCATGCTTGACGGTGTTCCTGGGATTAAAGCCTCAACTTTTCTGCTCCAAACATATTGCTGGGTATTGTGGCCAAACAGCTCAATTTTTGTTTCATCTGACCACAGAACTTTCCTCCAGAAGGTCTTATCTTTGTCCATGTGATCAGCAGCAAACTTTAGACAAGCCTTAAGGTGTCGCTTCTGGAGCAAGGGCTTCCTTCTTGCATGGTAGCCTCTCAGTCCATGGCGATGCAAAACAAGCTTGACTGTGGACACTGACACCTGTCTTTTTGGTGGTTCTCGGTTGACTCTTGATCATCCTGACCAATTTTCTCTCAGCAGCAGGTGATAGCTTGCGTTTTCTTCCTGATCATGGCAGTGACAAAACTGTGCCATACACTTTATACATGCAAACAATTGTCTGCACAGTTGCTCTTGGGACCTTGAGCTGCTTTGAAATGGCTCTAAGTGACTTTCCCGACTTGTTCAAGTCACTGATTCGTTTTTTCAGATATGTGCTGAGTTCCTTTGACTTTCCCATTGTCGCGTTTGTAACCGAGTCTAATGACTGCATCATGTGAGCCCTATTTAAATGGGCTCAGAGAAGTCAACAGGTGTTGTCAATATTAATCACTCACATGAAGTTAAGAGGCCATGCCATGAAGCTAATTTGATTTGATTGTAACTTTTCTACATCACCAAAATGGATAATGTATGTTGCTGTATGTATACTTTTGACCCAGCAGATTTGGTCACATTTTCAGTAGACCCATAATAAATTCATAAAAGAACCAAACTTCATGAATGTTTTTTGTGACCAACAAGTATGTGCTCCAATCACTCTATCACAAAAAAATAAGAGTTGTAGAAATTATTGGAAACTTAAGACAGCCATGACATTATGTCCTTCACAACTTTTGACCACGACATCGATTTTGGAAAATGATGAATTGATTTAGAATCGGGATGAATAAGAATGGCAATTTGGATGTGAATCGATTTTTTTGTGCACCCCTCGTGAAAGCTGATCAATTCTGAACACTGTCATATGCAAATGTGAAATTGTATGTCTATTAGTGTTGAACTGTGTCTTTTCAGAATTATCTGGCTCGCAACTTCTACAATTTGCGTTTCCTGGCTCTGTTCGTGTGTTTCGCCATCAACTTCATCCTGCTCTTCTACAAGGTAATTAAAAATTCTACCCAGGACTATTTAGATGAAACTACTTGGAAGAAATTGTCAAATATTATATTGCAGGTCACCGAGGATGCCGAGGACGAGGGAGACGAGGAAAACAGCTGGGGCGCCAAGGACAAGGACGACGAGGACACGTTCTTCGACATGGACGAGTTTGTCCTGCAGGAGAGCACGGGATACATGTTGCCGACTCTGCGCTTCCTGGCCGTGTTCCACACCATCATCTCCCTCGTGTGTTTAGTGGGCTACCACTGCCTGAAGGTGGGCGTGTTCACCCGGGCGCCAATTGTCCAAGTGTTCTGTTTATAACGTCTGACTTGTTTCCACTGGAAGGTTCCTTTGGTGGTGTTCAAGCGAGAGAAGGAGATCGCCAGGAAGCTGGAGTTTGATGGACTTTACATCACCGAGCAACCGTCTGATGAGGACATCAAAGGCCAGTGGGATCGACTTGTCATCAACACCCCGTGAGTCAGGCTACTTTGAACCTTGGAATATCATAAATATTGTACATTTTTATTTCATGTACAGCACTAGGGTTGTGCGATAGGGGCCAGTGTTTCCTCACCATTGTTGGGCCATGAGCGCCCCCTAGAGGGCGGGCAAAAAATATCGCTTTCTCAGCTGTGGTCCGTATAAGCCGCAGTTGTAATACACTTTTCCACCACTTGTGGCAGTAATGACAATCTCAAACAAACAGAAGAAGTCTGGAGCTAAAGTCAGAGAAGTTTCTTAAGCGCAAAAAATATGACTAAGGTGGTGAAGCTGTATTTTCATTTGCACTTAAATTTTATTGACAGTTTATTTATGAATACATTATTATATGTTATTGATTTAGTTAAATATTATTTATTTTAGCACTGCGTAATTGTATGTAAATATATTTTTTTCAGCAGTTTTAACTCACGTCTTTTGCAGTATATTTGATTATTTATTTTTGTAATCAGCCTGACCTAAGCCTTGATAATAATCTTGATTAACACATGCTTTCATATCCTTTATGTTGTTAAACTGTATCTAGATATAATTATTGAATTCGATTAAAATCAAGAGTAAGATTCCTTATTCAGTGTTAATATTTGAGATTTATAATATTAATATTAATATTTCCTCTGTCATGGAAAAGTTGGGCCCCGAGGTCAAAAAAGTTAAGAACCCTTGACATAGGCGATTTACAATATAAATAACATAAATTTGACAGGCGATAGAGATTTTAATACTCTCATTATATCGTGATAATGCATGTTGAGGACACATTCTGGCTGTATCTTGCAAATTTGACAGCGACAAGCAAACAAACGCGTCCCCAACGTGATATAACATTCTCGCTAGCGGCTAACGTCCCTTCACAGTGTAAAAGCACTTTTATGGCGGCAAATAAACTACATTTTTTACAAGTGTCATCACTGGTAGAGCTCTTGAATGTAAACAAATTGGACAGATCGACACAAATATCGACAGTAACGATACCAGGTGTAGTATCAGTATATTATCAATACGACTGTGGTTAGATCCATATTTTTTTATCATCAAAAAATATACTTTCCGTTTTTCTTGTTGCTTACAAACTCAGGAAATACAGTAGATCCCTGGAAATAGGAGGGCAAGATTATGATTGTGATCAAATATTGAATCATTCAATGATATTGAACATTTATGTATTATATATTAGTATGCGCATTGGTATGACCAATGGTTCCCATGTACCTAATTGGTATTGGATCAATACCCACATTTGTAGTATCGCCCAAAGTAAAGTATCCAAGCAACCCCCGTTTTCGTGTACCGTCTGAGTTGTCGTACATCTAATAATCTAAATTCATCCCGACAAACTAGTCTGTTTTTCCCCCGGAATCGCCCAAAACTAAGACTCCCACATGTTGGTGCCTGCAAAATAAGCCACAATTGGTACAAAGAAAGTTGCTAAAGAAGGTGAGAAACACTCTTGACTTTGAGAACCCAATGCAAATGCATCCATGTGACTCTTCTATCCCCTCTGTAAGTAACATTTATTTGTACAGCACCTCTTCAACACACAAAAGGCCACAAAGTGCTTCACAACACAGTCAAAATATCTGTAATTACGAAGAATATAAAATGACAACATAAATATACAATATAAAAACACAATATAAATATACAAACACAATATAAATATACAATATAAAAACACAATATAAATATACTGTAAATATACAATATAAAACACATTACAAATATACAATATAAAAACACAATATAAATATAAAAACGTAGTATAAATATACTGTAAATATACAATATAAAATGCCAATATAAACATACAATATAAAAACGCAACATAAATATACAATATAAAAACACAATATAAATATACAATATAAAAATACATTATAAATATACAATACAAACATACAATATAAAAACACAATATAAGTATACTGTATATACAATATAAAAACACATTATAAATATACAATATAAAGACACATTATAAATACAAAATATAAAAACACAATATAAATATACAATATAAAAACACATTGTAATATATAACATAAAAACACATTATACATATACTGTAAATATACAATATAAAATCACATTATACATATACAATATAAAAACACAATATAAATATACAATATAAAAACACAATATAAATTTCCAAATATCACAATGTAAATATACAATATAAAAACACATGATAAATATACAATATAAAAACACATTAATATACAATATAAAAACACATAAATATATAACATAAAAACACATTATACATATACCAGTGTTTCCCACACATTCATTTATTTGTGGCGGACAGCCACGAAAGAATTACGTCCGCCACAAATGGATTTTTGGGCTTTTGACTCGCTCGACCGCTCATAAAAGCAATGGGACTCTGTCTGTGAATGGAGCTTGTAGTTACAACTCCGGTGCAGTAGGTGGCGGTAGCCTACTATGCATTGTAACTCCGCCAAAATCTTCTGGTGGGCCAGAAGAAGAAGAAGAGGGACGGACGGACGGGATCAAAATACGAGGATAATATAGGTTATAGGTAGATAGGTTATAGCTGCATCGCTCGCGGCTCGTCATATATTTAACGTTAATCCGCGATTTCACCGAGCGTTTCACTGACGGTGTGGTGGCCTGGGCAGACGCACGTAGTAACAGTCACGTGTTAATAGTGATGGGTCCGGCAACACCGATGCATCGGCGCATGCGTCGAGCTCATAAAGCAAAACCCTGTGTCGGTGCGCGTACCGCTTTTAGAAAGTCACGTGACCGATCATGAGCTGTTTTGGTCACGTGACCGATACGCGAACCGTGTCGCACTGACGCCTCCTCTGTGCCCTGTGAGCGGGTCTTTTCTACAGCCGGAGAAATAACTAAGAAGAGAAAGCGTCTAAAATTGAATAAGTTGGAAAAACAGGGTTTTTTTGTAATAAAAATGTGTAAAAAAAAATAAAAATGTCCAGGTCCACAAGCATCCTCATTCACAACACGTTCTCTTAGATTTCCATGTTATGATACATGTTCACATTATTTATTGACTGTATCTAAAAAAGATTAAAAAATATATTTTTATTTAAATGAAGTTATGAAATAATCCTAAATGAAATACAATGACTTGGTTTATATTATTGTATATACTAGGTCATAAAATCAGTGTCAGTTGAGTCGGTCCATAGGTTGCCTGTAGGGATTTTTAATGTCCAGCAGATGTCAGTATTTAGTGACACAGTATTCGACACAGAATCAATACAGTTTTGCAATGTGTCAAAAACGCTTCATGAAGCCTCATCAACCCATCACTACCTGTTACCATACCGACGAGCTAACGTGTCCAGGTTATAACCCTGTTGTCAATAAACACACGTGGAGACGGTGCTTGAGATACTGCATTAATACTGAAGCTAAATTGTCCACTGTCCACTGCAGCATGTGAATGCAATGAAAAGAATACAATCTGAGCCAACCAGCAGTTAAAATGTTGTCGAGGTTAATGTTTTGGCCATTAAAGGCCCTTCATTTCAAGATTTCAACTGTGATCGGGCTTTAAACAGGTGGCTGATCTGTTCAGATGGGTGTAACTGCTACTGGTCAAATAATGTGAAATAGCATTTAATTTTACATGTATGCAATGCCATTTAAATGTAATTATAGATAATAATAATAATAATAAATACTGTGTAGTGTTGTAAGTAGTCAACGGGAAGGATTTTAGTAAGATATAAGCCATGAGCACTACGCAGCCAGAAAAAATCCTAGGCAGGACAAGTAAAAATATTGGGGCAAGTAGATTTGAGAAGTCGGGCAAGTAGAAAAAAAGCTTAACGTTGAACCCTGCATGTGTTGAGCTGCTGCCGCTTAAGGTTAGACGGCACTGTACATAGAGCGCTTCTGCTCGTTAGTAATACATTCTAATGTTGGATGTTCACTCCTTCACACAGATGATGTATGCACTAATTAAAGGGGCAGAGCTTTAAGAGACATTTTAGCTTTTATATTTTATAAGATATATTTTTTGTAAGAACCATAATTAATAAATATATTTCAGTGAATAACTAATTGTTCAAATCTGTATATAAATATGTACATAAAGTGTTGTAATTATATTCCAACTCCGCGTTCTTCTTGGTCATCGCCGCTGCCGCCGCTGCCCCCCAACCACACCACCACAAATAGATGCCTGTCCTGTGGGAAACACTGTATACTGTAAATATACAATATAAAATCACATTATACATATACAATATAAAAACACAATATAAATATACAATATAAAAACACAATATAAATTTCCAAATATCACAATGTAAATATACAATATAAAAACACATGATAAATATACAATATAAAAACACATTAATGTACAATATAAAAACACATAAATATACAATATAAAAACACAATATAAATATACAATATGAAAACACAATATAATATACAATATAAATATACAATATAAAAACACATTAGAAATGTACAATATAAAATAATTTAAAAGGCAAGATAAAAATCACAGCAGTCCAAGAGTAGCTCATTAAAAGCCTGACCAAATAAATGAGTTTTCTCATTGTCGTCTTCGTCAGCAAGAGTCTTAGTAAATTAATTTTTTATCCATTTCATTTATCATTTAGGTGTATTTTACCTTGTTGTCTGCATGTATTTCTATAAAATGTTTGTGTTTATATTTTTGGGTGTCTAGAACAGATTAATTGAACTTTCAATATTTCTTACAAGTAAAATTGCTTCGGTTTTTGTACGATTCAGTCTTTTTGTAGGGCTGCAAGGATTATTGATTCATCTTTGATTTATATTCTGTCACTTTGATTAATCGTTTGAGTGGAACTATTAAAAATGGATACAATTTGGACCCCATGGAGTGCCCGGAACTTTAAATGTGCAGACATAGTTTACCAGAAGGGCGT
The DNA here is from genome assembly GCF_033978685.3 of Nerophis lumbriciformis. Lineage (NCBI taxonomy): Eukaryota > Metazoa > Chordata > Actinopteri > Syngnathiformes > Syngnathidae > Nerophis > Nerophis lumbriciformis. The sequence goes on from NC_084573.2 coordinate 23,614,806, forward strand.
TAAAATAGAGCGCACATCATAGCGTTAGTGGTGAACAGCGGACTTTAAAATGTTGAATAATTCACACATGTTGTTTAAAAGTGCAAGTTCACTGTTGACGACGTGCATTTGTTAGGAAAAAAAGAATAAAGGTTAGGACATCCTCAAACATTGTTGTGTATTGTCCATAATATAAAGTGGGTTAAATTAGATGACTCGATTAATCGAACAAACTAGTTGATAGATTACTCGATTACTAGAATAATCAATCGCTGCTGCCCTAGTATTTTGGAACAATTACAATGAAAACTAAGGTACTGTACTACTGGGTAGTGACATATTGATTCACCTTTTAATGGCAAATGATAGCATTGATCAAATTGGAACTGGTAATACAAAAGTACACCGGGAAAAATATTTAAGTAAGGAGTTGAGAGGTTATTGCCCTGACGTGGGATCTGAGCCGAGGATGTTGTTGTGGCTTGTGCAGCCCTTTGAGACACTCGTGATTTAGGGCGATATAAGTAAACTTTGATTGATTGATTGATTGATTGATTGATTGACAAATTGTATTAAACAGCCAATAAGATGTCGGTTTACAGCTACTAGGGGGCATAGTACGGTATGTATGGTTGCTATGGGGGTATTTATTTCTTTGTTTGAAATATTTGTCAATATTGAGACACTTGTGATTTAGGGCTATATAAATAAACTTTGATTGATTGATTGATTGAATATTCACTTGCATTTTCTGACTGATGTGACACATGATAGGTGTGGGTCCAAGGTCATGTGATCATAGCTGTGTCAGTCAGTTGATCTTTTTTGGCATTTTGGAATATAAAGATACTGTAAATAAATATTTTTTTGTATAAAGCTCATGTCTACAGTAAGTCTCCCCCCCCCCAACCCCCCCCCCCCCCCCACATGTTAGATCTCAACTTTGCTTCTTCATTTTGTCCTTCAGATCGTTCCCCAGCAACTACTGGGACAAGTTCATCAAACGCAAGGTGAGTGAAAACTTTTAATGCCATTTTTTTTGGAAGAGTAAAGTGTAACCACCTGAATGCTCCACCTTAATAAAGTATTGAAGTGTAAAGTGAAACCACCTGAACGCTCCGCCTTAATTAAGTTTTGAAATGTAAAGTAAAACCACCTGAATACTCCGCCTTAACAAAGTCTCGATGTGTAAAGTGAAACTACCTGAATGCTCCGCCTCCATCTTGTTGTCTCGCAGTTGATTCTTTGCATGGAATGAAAAGAGAAAGTAAAAATGAGTGCTGCAGAGAGCGAATACATTTTGGATAAAACATAAAAAGTCACCTCCACAATATGGCAGTTTTTTATTTATTTTAAAAACAGACTGTAGTCAGACTAAAGACCACACCACTTTAGCCGCGCTCACCCTTTAGAGCACAGCTGTAACATCCTGGCACTAAACTTGCAGAACATAGTTCTTCTCAGGTTTCTCTATGTTTACAGTTTCACACTTTTCAGTATTTTGTTACATTTTCTTAAACATTTATTACATATTCCTTATTTTTGCACCTAATTTTAAGAAGTTATTGTTAAGTGTTAAATGTGATTTTAGAATAAAGTTTACATTGTTAAAGTGTTGTGACATGGTTGTGTTTTCTTTTCCTTCTTGTATTGATAGCTGAGGGGATTATAATCAAAATGTTTACATTTAATATATTTTTTCCTGATCCTTATTCTCAATAGGTCATTAAAAAACTGTCAATAATTATTGCTATCGATTGAAACAAAACACCTATGTCGTAACACAATACATAATTTTATGTTAAAGTGACATAAAAGCAGTATTGTCTCATTAAATCAACATCAAGTGTGCTATAGTTGACAAGTGTGGGCTACAAAGTCAGATAACGTCAAAACATCGGCACTAACAGCTGTGGCCGAAGGCAACCTCCTAGTGCTAGTTTTATTACCTCTACAGGAAGCATCCAGCAGCTTTATTGACATCTGAATGGGCTTTTAAATGTTCGTTGTGTTAATTAGCGTGTTACAATTGTTGTTTGCAGTGAACTCATCCGTGCTCAGTGCTAATGATGCTGACTAAGCAGTTTGCTCTTTACTGTTATTACTGTACAACACTGCTTCTGTTCTGCAACATGCTTGTTCATAAATAACGATATGGTTTAAGAGAGCAACTTTTTCATGCACTCCGAATCATTCTTAAATTGTTGTATGCAAATATATACTGGTTTTAATTGTTTTTCACTAAATTGAGAGCATTTGGGAGCAAAACTGTAAAAGATAAATCAACTATAAGGCATCTTTGTTTCAGATTTGAGTACCATTTTATCTCATTGCTGGGCCGAGTGTCCTCATTTTCTGGAATCCCAGTGTGGTGACCGTACGATGTGTGTATCTAACGTGTTTGTGTAGGTGATCAACAAATATGGCGACCTGTATGGAGCCGAGCGCATCGCCGAGCTGTTAGGCCTTGATAAGAGCGCTCTGGACTTTGACCCCACAGTGGAGACGGTCGAGAAGGAGGCGTCTCTGCTTTCTTGGTGAGACCACATTCCTGCTTGATGTGCTCGCAACGCGCCAAGTTATCCACCAGGTTGTGCTCTCGTACACATATTAATTAGTAAGAATGAAACAAATCCAAACGATGCCTGGTGGGCTACATTGTGGTTGTCTGCATTACTGTCTCATTGTACCGTCGGTGCTGATGTGTGCTTTTGTGTCGCAGGCTAAGCTCCATCGACACCAAATACCACATTTGGAAGCTGGGAGTGGTTCTGACGGACAATGTAAGTCAGAGTGGAGTCCAACGATAATAAAACCTGTTTGAAGACAACAAAGTGATCTATTTCATTTTGCAGTCCTTCCTCTACCTGATCTGGTACACCACCATGTCCATTTTTGGACATTTCAACAACTTCTTCTTTGCCGCCCACCTGCTGGACATCGCCATGAGCTTCAAGACCCTCCGCACCATCCTGACTTCTGTCACACACAACGGCAAGCAGGTACGTGTCGGCACCAGCAGGGGGAGCCAGAGGACAGAAGACGCTCTTTCAATGTGTTTGGTTTGTCTTCATTAGCATATTCTATTACAGTCTCGTCAGTTTTTGAGTGACAATCAGGGACGAATGTGTCATTTGTATTTCTTCACATTTGACGAAAAGCGGTCGGGATTATTTCATACACTCTTGTCAAATGTGGCTCTGCTCCGCCAATGTCACGACAGTTGTGATTGTGCCCGTCATCCCAGTAACTATGGTTTTCTCTTCTGTAATCATATGTATGTGTATATATATATATATATATATATATATATATATATATATATATATATATATATATGTATATACAGTATATATGTATATACAGTATATATATGTATATATATATATATATATATATATATATATATATATATATATATGTATGTATATATCTCCCGAATCATATATATATATATATATATATATGTATGTATATATATATATATATATATGTATGTATATATCTCCCGAATCATATACAGTATATACACATATATATACTGTACATTTATATCCATCAATCAATTTTCTACCGCTTGTCCCTTTTGGGGTCGCGGGGGGTGCTGGAGCCTATCTCAGCTGCATTCGGGCGGAAGGCAGTGTACACCCTGGACAAGACGCCACCTCATCACAGGGCCAACACGGATAGACTGACAACATTTTGTGTGTGTATGTATGTATGTATGTATGTATATATATATATATATATATATATATATATATATATATATATATATATATATATATATATATATATATATATATATATATATATATAAATAGTGCATTTTTACACACACATATGTATATATGCATACGTATATATATATATATATATATATATATATATATATATATATATATACACATATATAGGTATATGTATGTACACATATATACACACATATATATGTACATATATACACACACATATATATGTTTATATACATATATGTGTATATATGTATATATGTGTGTGTATATATGTACTGTATAAGTGTATATATATATGAAATGTATATATATGTATATATGTGTATATACAAACCCCGTTTCCATATGAGTTGGGAAATTGTGTTAGATGTAAATATAAACGGAATACAATGATTTGCAAATCCTTTTCAACCCATATTCAATTGAATGCACTACAAAGACAAGATATTTGATGTTCAAACTCATAAACTTTATTTTATTTTTTGCAAATAATAATTAACTTAGAATTTCATGGCTGCAACACGTGCCAAAGTAGTTGGGAAAGGGCATGTTCACCACTGTGTTACATGGCCTTTCCTTTTAACAACACTCAGTAAACGTTTGGGAACTGAGGAGACACATTTTTTAAGCTTCTCAGGTGGAATTCTTTCCCATTCTTGCTTGATGTACAGCTTAAGTTGTTCAACAGTCCGGGGGTCTCCGTTGTGGTATTTTAGGCTTCACAATGCGCCACACATTTTCAATGGGAGACAGGTCTGGACTACAGGCAGGCCAGTCTAGTACACGCACTCTTTTACTATGAAGCCACGTTGATGTAACACGTGGCTTGGCATTGTCTTGATGAAATAAGCAGGGGCGTCCACGGTACCGTTGCTTGGATGGCAACATATGTTGCTCCAAAACCTGTATGTACCTTTCAGCATTAATGGCGCCTTCACAGATGTGTAAGTTACCCATGTCTTGGGCACTAATACACCCCATACCATCACAGATGCTGGCTTTTCAACTTTGCGCCTATAACAATCCGGATGGTTCTTTTCCTCTTTGGTCCGGAGGACACGACGTCCACAGTTTCCAAAAACAATTTGAAATGTGGACTCGTCAGACCACAGAACACTTTTCCACGTTGTATCAGTCCATCTTAGATGAGCTCAGGCCCAGCGAAGCCGACGGCGTTTCTGGGTATTGTTGATAAACGGTTTTCGCCTTGCATAGGAGAGTTTTAACTTGCACTTACAGATGTAGCGACCAACTGTAGTTACTGACGGTGGGTTTCTGAAGTGTTCCTGAGCCCATGTGGTGATATCCTTTACACACTGATGTCGCTTGTTGATGCAGTACAGCCTGAGGGATCGAAGGTCACGGGCTTAGCTGCTTACGTGCAGTGATTTCTCCAGATTCTCTGAACCCTTTGATGATATTACGGACCGCAGATGGTGAAATCCCTAAATTCCTTGCAATAGCTGGTTGAGAAAGGTTTTTCTTAAACTGTTCAACAATTTGCTCACGCATGTGTTGACAAAGTGGTGACCCTCGCCCCATCCTTGTTTGTGAATGACTGAGCATTTCATGGAATCTACTTTTCTACCCAATCATGGCACCCACCTGTTCCCAATTTGCCTGTTCACCTGTGGGATGTTTCAAATAAGTGTTTGATGAGCATTCCTCAACTTTATCAGTATTAATTGCCACCTTTTTTCCAACTTCTTTGTCACGTGTTGCTGGCATCAAATTCTAAAGTTAATGATTATTTGCACAAAAAAAAATGTTTATCAGATTGAACATCAAATATGTTGTCTTTGTAGCATATTCAACTGAATATGGGTTGAAAATGATTTGCAAATCATTCTATTCCGTTTATATTTACATCTAACACAATTTCCCAACTCATATGGAAACGGGGTTTGTATAAATGCATACATATATACACATACAGTATATATATATATATATATATATATATATATATATATATATATATATATATATATATATATATATATATATATATATATATATATGTATAAAAATTTAATATAAAAATAAATATATGTATATATGTAAATGTATATATGTATATATATTTATATACATATATATGTGTGTATATATACATATATATGTGCATATATACTGTATATATGTGTATATATATGGCATGTATATATATATCAATCAATCAATCAATGTTTATTTATATGTGTATATAGTATGTATACATATGTGTGTATAGTATGTATATATATATGTGAATATATATATGTATGTATATATACACACATATATATATGTATACACATATATGTATGTATATATATACACATATATCTTTATATATACACATATATATGTATACATATATATATATATATATATATATATATATATATATATATATATATATATATATATATATATATATATATATATATATATATATATATATATATATATATATATATATGTACATACACACAATCATTTATATACACACATATATACATTTATATCCATCCATCCATTTTCTACCGCTTGTCCCGTTGGGGGTCGCGGGGGATGCTGGAGCCTATCTCATATATATATATATATATATATATATATATATATATATATATATATATATATATATATATATATATATATATATATATATATATATATATATACATATATATGTGTATATATAAATATATATGTGTATATATATACATATATGTGTATACATATATATATGTGTGTGTATATATACATACATATATATATTCACATATATATATATATACATACTATACACACATATATATACATACTATATACATATATAAGTGTGTGTGTATATATGGGCGGGTTATACTGCTTGCCTATCTCAGCTGCATTCATATATATATATATATATATATACATATTTATACATACACACATATATATATATATACAGTATATATATATGTGTGTGTGTATATGTATATACTGTATATGTATATAAATATATATATATATATATATATATATGCATATATATATACACACGCACACACACACATATATATATATATATATAAACAGTACACACATATATATACACACATATATATAAATGCATACATAATATATACACATATATAGGTATATGTATACAGATGTACACACACACACATATATATGTATATATACGTATATTTATCTATATATGTGCATATATAGATAAATATACATATGTCCGACCGGTAGGAGGCCACGGGGAAGACCCAGGACACGTTGGGAAGACTATGTCTCCTGGCTGGCCTGGGAACGCCTTGGGATATGTGTGTATATACATATATGTATATATAGGTATTATATGTATGTATATATATATATATATATATATATATATATATATATATATATATATATATATATATGTATATATACAGTATGTATACATACACATATGTGTGTATGTATATATATATATATTTGTATATACATATGTATATATATCAGTGTTTCCCACACATTCATTTATTTGTGGCGGCCCGCCACGAAAGAATTACGTCCGCCACAAATGGATTTTTCGGCTTTTGACTCGGTCGACCGCTCATAAAAGCAATGGGACTGTCTGTGAATGTTGCTTGTAGTTACACCTCAGGTGCAGTAGGTGGCGGTAGCCTACTATGCACTATGCAATAGCACTTAATTCACCTGGTGGGCCAGAAGAAGAAGAAGAAGAAGAGGGACGGATGGAATCAAAATACTCGCCGGCTACTTTTCATAATGATGGCGCTTCCTACGTTTCTACCTCAAACGTCCAAAAGCTGCTGAAAGCCTTGATCCAGGATGCCATGGGGAAAAAAACTTAAATGGTGCCTTTTGGCGACAGTTGGCAGCTTGGTGGCTCATAGCCGGCGAGCTAACGCTTGCTAGCGTGGTAGCATTGCTTCATTTTTACAGGTGTTATGTTATAGCTGCATCGCTCGCG